>NC_061112.1:137545472-137582904 GCF_002878395.1 Capsicum annuum | reverse complement strand
AAAAAATATGTTTGAGTTGTTTAAATAAAAGTTGCATAAATCTCAAATCTTTTGAAGCTGATTACTCTCCATTTCAATATTTTTTAAAATTATTAAAAATCTCTGATTTAATTTACACGGATACATCACCTAATTTTATCATATTTTTCCAAAAAAAATCACTTAATTATACACGAATACATCATATTCTTCCGAATACATCACTTAAATTTATCCGGATAATTATTTAAAAGGATTGGGATATTAAATAGTTATGATAAGTTAAGTTGTGCTATGATATATTTTTTTCTTATTTTATTTAATTAATACGTATAAACCAAAATTTGATCTATATATACAGGGTAGTTTCCCTGTCCGCATTATTTTTGAATAGTTTGAGCAATTTAGCCTTAGGTTTATGCTTCCTGGCTTCACTCAACAACAGAAAAAGAGGGGTGTTCTTTCTTCTTCTTTTGGGGCAGCTGGGGTGGGGGTGGGGGCGATAACATATTCACATTAACAGCCTAATAGTTGTTAATTGGTATCCTTTATTTTTACTAGAAACAGGTCATATACTCATCATCCCTCCACCATAATATTCCCTGTATGTACTGTACAACCATCACAAAACAGTTTCTTACATCACATACATGTACAGTCGCTAGTAACACCATGTAAACAAACGAATAATGAACTCTGGATCATTTATACACACTGAACCTGTGCATCAAAGAATTACGTTATGACAGAGAAGATTTAAACATACAAAGAAACTCTCACGTATCAAGTACAATCGTAATGAAACATTACCTTTGCTTTCTAATAGTTTTAATGCTAAAACGCCAACTCTAGCTTCTTAGGATTCCATGAATTGAGTGGTTGGGGGGCTTATTTTCGTCTTCTCTACACCTGCATGTCGTAAATATACATCTGCATCATTAATTTTGTCAATTATTTGACTAAAAATATGAACTTAATACAATGACAAAGGAAATCAGACTAGGAATCCACGCTGCTAAATGTCCATAATGTCAAGTCAAGAAATTACAATGCAATTCCCAGCCAAATCTCGTTAACACAGAAAAGTACCATAAACATATGAAATAGAAAGTGGAATTTTACTCGGAAGCATACCATGTGCCCCACGTATCTTGACTTCACGCAATTCTTGGACAAGAGCACAGCAACAGCACATTAAATGAGAAAGAAAATCATCCACACAGCCTCCCTGAAAAGAAAAGAAAAGAAAATGAAAATCAGGATGGCACATGAGATATCAAGGATATTCAATTCATTATGTCAAAAATAAGAAGAAAAATTAGTGACACAGCATGCATGATCAGGCACTTATTTTTAAATTACTCTCTCTTTACCCTGATGTTTAGCTTTTTCCGAAGTTTCCCTCTGACGCAACATGTGTAACAACAGCAGGATAGTATCAATGAATAAGCCATTAATTCATTACAAGCATCCGCTGAAGCTGCATCTCACACATTCAAAAGTTCTTTTGTTAGGTTCAACGTATCAAAAGGAATAAACTGCAGAACCCAAGCAGAACTACAGCAGTTGATACAGAAGGAAAGGAAACAGTTCTTAAATTTTCAATTAAAGAAGATTGCAATAAGATATCTGATTATGCCCGTAGAATTTGAATTATAACGCTGAGAATTCAATTTAAGGTTCAAGATTTTATGGTGATTCAACTTAAAAGACATTAAGATGGTCTTGAAATTCTTTTTCTTGCAGGATCAATGTGATGCTAGTTTAGAAGGAGCTATTGACCAACCTTTGATGGTCCTATGACTTTAAAATCAAACCTCAAAGAGCTAGTTCATCTAGTTCCTAGAGTTGAAATTAGTTGACAAGGCTGCTTATACCTAGTTCTATTTGATTACCAAAGATCAGAAAAAAGATAACCAAGGAACATAAGTTTAATAATATCTGACTCTACAGTAGAGTGTAATGGTAAGCTTTAACCGCAAACTTCTAGAGAAAGAAAAAATAGCAAGAGTTACTAATAGTACCAGTTCGATCATTTCTTAAGAAAGAAAAAAGAATATTGATATTACAGAAAGGATGGATCAGTTTTTATTCCAAATAACTCACAACTAGAGGAATAATAGACAAGAAAGTTTTAAATGGAATATTAAGCCACTTACATATATCCCTGTCCGCAGCAACACTGGCAACTCTAGAAAATGTACCACAAGGAAAGAAAAGAGTTTTAATACCTGCATAGTAAATCTGCCATTAACTGGGATGATCTCAATATAGCACCTAATAAAATGATATCATTCCAAAATGATGAAACAAATAATTTTGTAATTTCAAGGAAGCTCTAATTTGGTGTCATAACAAATCATCCTCCCTTCATGACCGCGTTCATATGAAAACATATGAGTCGTGCATCTAACTGATTTAAGTATTGTAATTGAAAGCAAAGGTTATTAGACATTGAATGACAGACACGGACACCAAATTCAGGATGCAGTATCTGTTCTCGCTGATCTTCAGATGACAGCATCATTTGTGAAGTGTGTCTTAACTAGCTAAATGATTATCATGTGTTAGAATGTGCCAAATATCAACATTCCAGTCAAAGCTCGCAGTTTTTGTAGGAAAAAAAGGAATAAGAGCAATTACTGGACCCCTGGTTAGGGTAACTCAGATGATCAAAGTGGCACCAAGACGGGAGACTTAATTTATTTTTTGAGGTCAGAAAGGAGAACTGGAAAAGTCACCACGTCAAATGATGCACTCAAATGGTAGTAGAAATAGTCTATGCAAGAGTAGAGGTCACTTAAGGATCATATGCTTATCATTCTCTCTCTTTTTGCAATAAACATCAAATTCAATTTACTATACCCTGAAACAGGAGAAAACTCTACCGGTATCCCCACGTTCCTTTAGTTCAAGTAAGATTTCGCAACTACTTCCAATACATAAGTTTAACAACCTTGTGTCCTGTCTCATTCTATGCACTCTCACAAATCTCATTCTACTTCAAAGGTATGTCACCTCATTGATCAATTGAGGTTATTGGCCATGATTCATTCACTTGCTGAAGATAATCTGTATTTGTCAATGCAGATCTAAAATACTATCTTAAAAAGGACGCTAGTGTATGTTATCAAGCGCATTAGCATAATGGAAATGAAAAATCACAAAAAACATGGTGTGGCGAATATAAAACAGTGTTCTGGAACATACACAAGAGAGGTTCTGAACAGCAGCCCAGCAGATCTGAATGCCACTCTTCATATCGATGTGAACCCTTCGAGGAAAGTAAATCACGTTTTGACGTAACTGATGTAGTGTTTCTGTAAATATTTTTAAGCATTTAAAAGAATCTTTTGAAAGCTAGGCTGCAGACATAACCTCACACTTGATTTATGAAACTAAGAGATACTATAGCTTCCAGCAGAAAATTAAAGTTTAGCTACCATATATGTTAGCAACTGACCTTGAAGTTGACCGTTTCTCATCACTTTTAGCGTAATCGTCATAATATGCCTTCTCATTATCAACATTTGAGTAACTCTGATCCAACTTTTTGAGAGCTTTGGCAGGTGAACTTTTCATTGCAACTACTTCTGTGACATCCAGAAGATGCTGAATGAATTCACACTGACCTACATCTAAATTAGCCTGTGAGCGCTGTAATTCTAGTTGGAGTTTTTCATTTTCTTTTTGAATTGCTTCATTGATAGGCACTCTTGGGTAAGAACAGGAAAGATTCTTCGTTAATATGATTGTATCATCTTTAGAAGGCTCTGGTTTCATAATCACTTCTTGCACCTTCATGTCTTCAACCGCCAGTGTGTATTCCCGCTGGTCCATTTCAATATATTCCAATCTTTCCTGTCAACATATGGAAAGCAAGATCTATCAACTTGGAAGATAAAATAGATATAGGTTATTGTGGACACAAAGTGTATGTATGTATATACTCTTTCCAATTGTGAGAGATTGCAGTCAAATAAGCTTAAACAATCTTGAGTTGATATTAGTAGAACAAAAACATTAGGTTAAGCAGCAGGTTACTCTTACTGTAACAGATGCACTGTCTTATAACCAGTGCAATTTTCTCCAACTCAAAGGTGATAAAGAAGTTCTCACCGTTAGAGGAAAGTGATTCTACCTAGATGGTTGAAATAGCAAAACAACACTACTGCCTATACGTCATTGTAATAAACTCAAAATAGTCAAGGTTTTACGATGCGGTTAAATGATCAATGTAGTTTGTGTGAAACGTTGGATACCAGGGCAAGGATCCTAGTGGAAGTAAAAACTCTATGTGATTGATTCCCATCAGCCTAAGCCTACATGGGAAGAGTTACAAGATAGATGTGCACTGGTGGGAGAGAGAAGGTACCTAATTCAAGCTAGCCAGACACCACCACTATTAAGAAAATGAAAAACAATAGATCTAAAATAGCTTCACTTTCCAAAAGTCCAGCAAGACTACCTAACCAAGAGTTGAACATTGACCAACTATTCTGGCTTCAAAACATGAACTTATCAAACTCGAATATATCCTTACCATGTCACCAACAAAAATCAGAAAGAACAGATGTAGATCTTAAGATGGAAGAGCCATGAAACAAACAGATAATGAAAGCAGATAAAGCTGAAGGGCAAACACTATGGACTAGAAGTGCAAGGTCCCCATACCCTGACTCGAGCATTATCCACCAAAGTGATAAGAGGAATAATCTTCAAGTATTGGTCAATCTCATTCTGAGCCCTGCGGAACTGGTATACAATGTTCCACCCCATAGCCAACAGATAAAGATAGCTCCTGTCCTGGCAGCTCTTGACCAATATATAAGACCTCCTTAATGCATCTTCAAGGTGTTCTAATGGCTCTCGGGTTTCCGGATACCTCTTAAGTTCAGTAATCTTGAGCTGCTCCAATAAGTTCCCAATTAACTTAAGATGCTGTGCAAACTGCCTGCAATTTGTCTTGTGCATCCGGGCAGTGTTAGCAGCTTTGACAATCATCCCAATTAGCCTCACTGCATCTATGCCAGTAAGCTGGGCGATATTTGCAACTTCACCAAAATGATCCAATGAAGCCATAGGTAAATTCCAGATTATTCCCTCAAATCACTCTTATTTTCAATTCAATGCGAAGCACATCTCCAAATCAACAGAATGAACTATAACAGCAGCACTTTTCACCCAAAATAAAGCTTTCTCCACCAGGCCTTTTAATCCGGCAAAATCGAATGCATTAAGAAAAACTCAAAGAGAACAACACTGCTGACTTAATATAGACCTCTATAAACATCCGTTCTCCATAATTCATCAGATTCAAGTTCCAGTCGATGTCGCAGACATGCAGTACCATCAAAATACACTCAAAAGCACCGTATGTGATCAGAATGCATCAAGATCCAGTATTTGACATGCAGCTATCAGTATTTCAGCTGCAGTGGTAGCTCAAAACAATGAGTCAACGAGATATCAAAAATAGCCTAAGATTCTATATACCAATATTCACTTTTTCTTTACACAAAAACGATAAAAGGCAATGGGGAAAAAAAAAGAGTGAATAATAAAGGAATTAATATGTCGCTTGAAAAAGGAAAGAAACTGACACACTTTCCAATAAACCGCCATCAAAATAGCAATAAACATTACCTGAATTAACGGTGACGCCGTTAACCTCACTGTACTCCACCGCAATCCTTTGGTCCTTTCACCATTCCTTCCAAGCTAAAACCAATAATGGAATTCAATTCACCATTTACACAACAACAACAATAACCAAAAAAAAAAAAAAAAAAACTGCACATATCTCCATGCATATATTCACACTAACGATACACACGATATTCGCAAATATACAAGTTTCTCAAACTCGAATCACTAAAATTTCCGTGATTTTTAGTTTCGATACAGACTAGTACTAATAAAAAATCGTTAATGCAATTTCCGATGAACTGAAATACTAGTACTACATTGAAAATTGACAAAAAGGAAAATGGACATGATTTTCTGTGATTTACAGTCATAAGTTTGCGAGAAGAAGCTTCAGTTTTGGAATGACTGTTAATTTCCAGAGAAGAGAGAGATGAAGACACCCGACTTACGGTGCTCTTCGGTGTATCTTGTCTGGGAGCTCCGTTATCTGCACCGTTTACACACTCACAGAATGGCTACATGTGTGATTTTTATTTGGCCGAGAGTGCATACACTTCACTTTGTTGTTGTTTTTAATTGACTGAAATGCCCTTAGTATTTTCTTGTTTTTCCAAACGTGTCACTGCCTTCACGGGTTTTCTGAATTTATTTTTCTTTTTTCGTCAAACTGGATGCGGAATTTTTCTTTACTGAAGAATGCTTTTTGGTCACAGTGCATCTTTGACTTATTTCTTTTAACAGACAACAAACGGTGAAACTCACATGATGTGCTCATATACTGTTCTTTATTTATTTCTCTGTATTTTCTTTTTGTAAAGTTAGATATGACAGTGACAAACATTTCGTTCATCTGTTAATTGTATTATTGTTGTTATAGAATTTGGACCTCTTTCATAATGTTAGTTCTAAGATATGAGAATTGTTTAAATCATAGAGAAATCACATAAGCAATGGAAGTGGAACTGTTCTTGCAACGGAAGTGGAATTTTCTCACTCTCTTCGTGCTCGGGACAACTGGAGCCTAACAATTTAATACGAGGGCTCACATCGAGAAATGATAATTAAATAATGATCCTGCAATAATTGGGTATGAGTTTTGTAAGTGACAGAATTGAGTAATCTATAATATTAATAAATTAAGTTTATTGATAGTGTAGAATGATTTATATATTGATAGTGCACAAAACTTAAATTCTAACATTTATGCTAGTTGCAATATGACTTTGTTTTTTGGTCTGCGTAATACTATGATCTAGGTACGAGAATACACACTACTCTCCCTACTTTAATTTTTTGGTATGATTTTAATTTAATATAAAATTTAATTAAAAAAAATAAATCATATAATCCTAAATTTAAAATATCTATAAAATATATCAAAATAATCCTTAAATTTGTATTCTTACATATATTACCTCAAAAAAAAATAAAAAATGAACCTACTTAAAATAAGACAAATAACGATGGAGGTTCTGACTAGAGTAGTATTTGTTTATTGATTCCATTCCACATCGTTGTTTACCGTAAGATAGGTAGTAAATGTTTCGATAATTGCCCCAACCATTTTCAGTTTACTTTTAGTTAAGCGGTGTCTCGCCCAACTACCTCTGCAGTCTGCACTGCCCAACAGTGAAGCTAGCTTGCTCCACGCTTCTGTATTGAATTTATTTATGAAAAAAAAAAAAATCGATTCAATTTATTTGATTCATTTAATACGATGTTTGAGAAAGTAAAAAATATCTTTAAATTTTATAATTTAAAATTTAAAATATGTTAAATATTTAAATTATTATTTTAAATTATGATTTTAAATATATCACGTGCAAAGTTGAAATTAAAAAATTACTAAAAGAAAATTGAATGGAAAGAGAATATAAGGAAAGCAGCCAAACAAAATTGTAATAGATGGAGAAATATTCTGCATAAATAGGAATTATTTTTAAAAATAATACTACAATATTTATTGAATTTCATTATAAGCGAATATTCTAGTTTAATACGGCAAAAGAGATCCGAAAACAGATTTAAATTAATAAGATTGATCAAATTATAGATGTAACACTTTTTTGAATCAGTTACCAAATACTCGTTCTATTGTAATTATAAATGTTGATATGAACAACTTGCTTTCCGTGGTATTTCCATACGTAATTTTTTAAAATGAATGAACGTTTCAATTTTAATACGTTAATTTGATATTTATCAAAGTATGCTCTCTCTAAATTTCAAATTTCTTTTGACACCGAAATTATCTATACATCCAAATTGACTCGAAGTTCGGTTTCCTTTCCCACTACCTTTTAACCTTCTGAACGTTCCAGCATTTGCTTCAAGTAGAAAATTTGGGACTCAAAATGCATTTGCCTAGCTTCATGAGGCATTTTATTAGTGTTGAACTCCTTTATCTTTGCGAAGATATTTTTTTCTATAATAAGATTGAAGAAAAACATTAAAGGAGGGATGGAATTGGGAACGAAAAGGGCATTTGTGTCATTTGGGGAAGCAACCATAAACAGGAAGGTACATGATCCAGTTAGGGATATCCATTAATAGGATTATTATTATCAAATGCAATTGTCAAAATGGGACCAATCGATAACCTCTGATACAAGCGGCACGTGCGTTCTAGCTTCTAGGACACGTTCCCTTACCTTTTGGCCGCTTGGTTGCTTTCCTTTTCTTTTCACTCGTTATTTAGTAGCTCAGTTAATTTGAATTTGTAAAATTTTTATTATAAAGGATAAAATATTTTCTATCAAAGATGATTTTAATATTTAGAGCTTAAAAAATTTCTAGTTAAAGTTAACGGAGTATATAACACTTCACCACAACAGTTAATCTGTTGCTCTGTTGTTTTCATCAATTCTATGTGCCCATTGTTCTTGCTCTTTAATTGTTCAATTTTTGTTCTTCCTAACCTATTTGAATGAGAAGAAGAGACTATATAAGACACATGATCAATCTGATGCATTAAAGGGTAATTTGATAGAGTGTATAAGAATAATGTAAAATATAATTTAGTAGTAATACTTACATTAATAATGTAGATATTAGTTGTGCTTGTATCAATAATGTAAATATTAGTTATGCTTGTATTTGTTATGTTGAGATTATTTATGCAGTGTGTGGAAAAGATTTTGATGGAATATTGTATCTTTATTCATGTTAATGCATGCATTAAAGTGCATTGCATTGCTAATACCAAGAATCTCCCATGTATTAAAGTACATTATTTTTTCTAATACATCCTACCAAACGCTCTTAGTTATTATATATAGAAAAAGTAACATAAAATCACATGATGATATTCACTCAGCTGACAGCTTCAAGAATTACGATATTGTCTTTTATGACCAATTTCCTCTTCAATATTACTGGAGAAATAACTAAGAATAAGAAAACTTAATTTCAAAAGACGCTTTATGCTCTATATATAGTTGTAAAACTATTATTTGGAAAAAATTGTAGGCTATTACTGCATAGTTGGATACAATATACTTCCTATCCATTATTACTCGTACCTAAATCTCATTCATTGTACTTATTATTAATAATGAGAACATTCTCTTTGGAAGAAAAAATAAATTCTGATACCCGACATAATTATAGAAGAACATGTTTACGAAAAAAAATTACTCCTTAGTTAAAAATACCAGAGAGGATACCCGACATAATTATGGAATACTCAAGCCATGCATCATATCCTTGAACCTAATATCAATAATTTTTTTTTTCATAATCGACGTTGACTATTGGAATGATTTTTTATTTTATTTTATAGATAATTAATTTCTACGTGCGTACTGAGTGTATTGAAGATTTATAGCTGTGAAAGATGAAAGCATTTCGATTTTTTCAAATTTAACTTTTTGTCATTAATTTCAATTACTTTTATGAACACGTTGCTGTCGTCTGATTATCAATTTCAGCATTTCATTTGTTTCCAATACCTGATGCTACTACTTATCAGTTAGTACGTACTAATTTTAATCAACAAATTAAACACTATTTTTAATTTTGTTCATTTAAATACCACCATATAAATATGAATTGACAACACAGGAATATTATATTGACTAAGAACCAAGATAATAGCAATATGTAGAAAGCAATTAATAGATTGAAAACTCACAAAAGAATAAAATCTAGCTAGAAACATAATCCAGGGAAAGTAGGAAGGTTTTCGATTTCGATGGGAATACATTTTGAGAAGGAATTAATCCATGATAGAGAAATCTATTTGGATGTATTATTAGAAATAGTCCATGTGTTAAAGGAGTGTTGTCCATGATAGAGAAAACTAAGTGAAGTATTCTATAGTTTGTCCAATTCCATGAATGCTAAGAATCTAACACAAACTTTTATGTATTCAAGACTTTGATATATTAAAATTTACGATACACTCATGCATGATTTTGTGGAAAAAAATAAGGAATTAACTTAATTCTTATGGAAAAAAAATTAATCGCCTGCCAGCTAATTGAATTACAACTTAATTAACCAATGATGATTGTTTACCCCTGCAGAATGTTAATTAGGTGTTGAGGAATTTATCACTTATATGTCATTTCCAAACGCCAAACTTGATTGTGATACATGCTCATCTATATATGGACTGTGGTTTAGAAGATGATTGATCATCTATAATCTTATAAGACGAACCTCGTAGTAATAAAAAACCAGAATATATATCTCGTAAAAGGAAAATAGTTATTTTGTATGGCATGATGGGCAGCAGAATAAACAGTGGCCGAAATTGATTTTTTGGTGAAAACTTATACTATTTATATAATAAGCTTAAAATTATTTTTGATGATATATAGCAGCCGTTGAACCCCTCTTCGACTAGTTTTTTTTTTCTACATTTTTTTATTTTGAACCCGCTTTGTTAACTTAATATGGTGGCTCCACCAGCCACTGAAAACAAATATTGAGCATGAAATAAGAAAAACTCATAAGGAATCAATTTATTGTGGAGAAACGGAAATGTTCAATAATAATAATTGATACTAATAAAATTTTCTCCATCTTTTTCGTGGTTTCTCAAAATAGGTTACAATTGGTTACGGTCTTTGAAGCACAGAAAGTGTGGGGTCTCGAAAGTGTGCCGACAGATATATAGGTAATTGACACTTTTGACAGATGCAACAAGATTCGTTGCTACAACCGTAATCAGGAGTTTCGAGTTCAAAGATTTATAATAAAAAAATATATGATAAAAAATAATTTAATTTTTAAAGAGTCTTATAGAACGTGAATTCAAGTTCCTAGCTAACAGATACCAAATGTTGGGCGAGAAGACATCATCTAGCAGGTACCAGTCTTTGTTCTCTCTATAAACAGTCATTTTCTTCTAGATGCTTTTAATGGGACTTGTGACCAAAGTTAGGTAGCTTAACTACAAATCCATCGTGCGACAATTCAGCAATTTAGTAAGACAGTCTTTGTCAACAATTGCAAACCACTATAGATGATATACTTAAATAACGTAACTTTGCACTTTGCTGCTTATTTATTTATTTATTATAACATCTTGTGTCATGGAATAAAAGGAAATATTTTTTATGCACAGACATACAGCCCATTGTTCTATACCTCCAGCAAACGAACAAAATGAACAACAATGCTTGGAGTGATTAGGCTTATTTTAAGTTTCTTGACTTTAATACTGGGAAAACAGTCGACAAATTACCTATATGTTTAATATTTAAGCCTACGAAAGTACGGCCTTTTCTGCAGGCTGTTTTATACTCCAAGTACTCTAAAACTTTTTCTCAAATTTAAAGACTTAAGGGAGGGGACTTTTCAGGTAGTGGAGTATCACGGGTGCGATTCCACAAATGGCATATATATATATATATATATAGTGGAATCAACGTAACCAAAGTTGCACGCCTTTAAATATATTCTGCTTGCAGCTCAACAATCATTGTCTTATTCTACACTTCCACCATAGTATTTTTTTAAAAAAATATCCCCTTTCAGTCGCCTATATTTTTTTCCCTCTCATGATTCATCGATTTAAAAAAGATAAATTAAAGAAGATATCATAATAAATGATTCCAAATTAAAAAAAATTTCATCAAGTTTCCAATTCAAAACATACTCCAAACTTGACTTCATTTCACATTAATTTCATTGACAGAATAAAAGTTAGTTCATGAACTAGAAATTGCCTATTTAGGGATCAAGAAATACATAATTTATTTATGTGGGAGTGGGACTCTATACTCCCTCCGCACACCTATAAATCGGACATTTGAATAGTAAATATTTTAAGCGTGTATAATAAAAGATGGAGACCTACGATCAAATAATAATGAATTAGAGCACATTTGAATATGATATCGTAACAAAGACAATGAATCTTGAGACTAACTCTACTCGAACGCTGGCTTATAAAGTGAGTCTAAGAGGGCATACCAAGAGATTACTCTGTGGGTGGGACTCAACATATATGTAGAGAATAAGATGCTCTTTTTAAAAGGCTATATCATTCCGCTAAATTTGGCGCTGATTCCATCAAGTAAGAGGCAATGAATTTTAACTTTGTTTGGTAAAATATATAATTTCACTTTTTTTAGGCGTGATTGTGACTGAACCAATCATATCAAACATATGGCAATGAAAACAAAAAATTCCAGATCATGATTCCATTTGGGATCATTCCCTTCGTACGCCAGTGGACCCTTAGTGCTCCAATTTTGTCACTAATTGCCTTATTAACCAAGTTTTAATCAACTTTTGTGAAGTACCATCCACGACAAAATATAAAAAGCCTACATTTTATTTTATTTTGGAAATATTCGACCTAGATAATATATGGCATAAGATGAAAATTAACACGAGAAAGTTTTGTTGGGTATTCCTTTTTTGAAATAGTTTTACGGTAAATGACTTTCTTTTTATTTTTCTGGCACATCACATCAATGGTCCTTTTGGACTAGTATCAAAAACAGCCCTTTATCTGAACAAGCTACAAATCTTATGAGGAAACACAAGACCATGTTTTAAAATTTTGTAGATGCAAAAGCAATGCTTTATCAGTTCCAAGAGCTATTTTGCACAACTCCTTAGAAACAAAACTTAAATAGTTAACTATTTGCATAGATCAGTCATCAGCCCATAAAACTCCAACTACACGTGTAACGACAGTCTTAAGTCAATTACAAACTGATAAGGGTTGTTAAGCCCACTTAGTTATTATACTGACTTGGACAGATTATAGGGGGAAGTGGGCTGCCTATTTTTGGGTCCTGTTACGGGCTTTTATTGGGCATATTAAGCAGTATACGTATTTGCGCGATGTGCGGAATTTTTTTGTATAAATAACATAAATATCAACCTTTTTGAAAATAATTACACTCTCTCCCTCTTTTTAAATTACTTTACTCTTTCTCCCTATTAATATACATAATATAGCCGACATATACATAACATTCTGTGTATATGTTGGAATTTTTGTAATATATTTAGAGAGTTGGATTTTTTGTAATATTTAAAACATAAGTTGTGTATTTGTGTAATTTTTAGATTTTTTTATGCTTTTTTATGATTAAAAAAATATTAACTTGCTCATATAAAATTAATTAATTTCTAGTGGATAAAATTAACATAGTTCAAAGTCAAAGGAATATTAAAAATGATTATTAATAGTGAAATTACAATTCCTACTTAATAACAAACTATAATTTTGATTGTTTACATTTTTATATAAAAAGAACAATATCGGTATTGATTAATTTTAAAAAAATGATAAATTTTAATATATTAAGTAATAATTAATTCTGTTGTTGGACTTTTAACTTTATATTTTTAATCAATTAAAAGTTTTAATTATATCCCTTACCATTCATTTCATTTTCTTAATCTATTAATTCAACTTCATCTGCACTTTTTAAAATAAAATGTCATCTTTCAATTTCATTTTAAACACTAAAAGTACTTAACTTTGTCAATTACAAAACTTCTAATTCTAATACACTCTAATGCACGAATAATATTAAAATATTATTTCTAATTATTTCAAATTAAAATATCTCGTTTCTCACTGAAATTTTGGTCTATAATATTAAACTATTTTTATTTTGATTTATATAATATACTTTTTAATTTAACAAGTCACCAAAAGAATGAAACATTTATATATTAAGTAAAACCAACTATAAAATGATAATTTCACCTACAAAAATATTATTTAGTATGAGTATAAACGTGTATAACTATTTATATCATAAATTTTGAAAGTATTCTTAAATATTTAAATTCATACCTATTTCAAATATTTCATCTAATAAATTGAAAAGAAGTGAGTAAAAATTGTAGGAAATAATTTATTAAAAATTAAATTTTATACGTATTAATTAAGGAAAAAATATATAAAGTAACATATCTATGTATTAAATTTTTAAAAATAACACTAGTTTTATGAAATTACATTTTATAGCATTTATGACATATTTTTATTGTGTTTCTCTTATTTTTACCGTATTGGAAAATTAACCTTCAATTATCCCTATTTTCACGCCATATTCCTTCTCTCTCCATTTTTGAAAGATATTTTCCTGTTTTTTTCGCCATTAAAAAAATCTTCCAGCTTTAATTTTACTTTCTTATGCACGATTTTAGCTATATCAAATCTTCATCTATTTCAGGTACCACTTAATTTAGCTATTGCATGTTTTTTTTTGGGGGGGGGGGAATTTTTCGACTCTAACACATCTCAAAATCAGATTTTAATTTTTTTTGTTTTAATGGATGAACAAACACTAGAATCACAAAATAAAACTACTGGCATACGAAATTTAAATTTGGTGTCAGATTGTGGACCGTCTTTTAGTATCAGCTTAACTCAAGAAGTTGTTAAAGTTGTTTCATCTTCTATACAGTTTAAGAAATCTCACAGATCGAAGGAGATTAGGTCAAAATTTTGCAACGATCCGGTTAAGATGACAGAAATTATAAAAAAAAAAGTCGCAGAAAAAGCATTCTCCAAAGGAAACAAAAATTAAAAAAGGGACAGAGAAGAAAAGAAAAGCTCAAGAAATTGAAGTTTTGAGTAGTAAGGTTGATGAGGAAGTGCAAAATTCTTTTGCTGACGATTCTCAAGAAGATAGTGATGAAGAGGTTTTTTTTTTTTGTGTAAATGTATTTTTTAAGTAAATGTATTTTGCTATAAGTTTAGATGTCACTAAAGTTGTAAGTTATATGTATTTTTTGAAATACTGAATGTGTATTTTATGTTTTTCATGATATGTGGAGGGCGAATTTAGTAGAAAACATATTTGTGAAGATGATAGGATAATTGTGAAAATTTACTGTTAATAAATAGGTTAATACTCATGAATAGGTTTTTTTTGCTATATGTATTTTTCTATATTTATTATGTATTTTTTTAAGAATTTGTTATATTTTGGACTGATAAAATACATATGTATTTTTATATGTATTTTTGGCTTACTTGATATATATTTTTCAGTCTTGATTGTATTTTTACCATAATTAATTTATATTTTTCAGTGTTGGTTGTATTTTAGCATACTTGATTTATATTTTTTAGTGTTGCTTGTAATTTTGATTATATTTAATATGTTTTTTTCAGTGTTGCTTGCATGTTATATTTTTTTTTTGTATGCTTGAATTTTGTTTACAGATTAAGAAGTGGTAGTTTTATTTGTATAGGTGATGTAGGATGAAATAGTCATAGTCAAAAAAATTTCAAGATTTACACCACACATGTGCTCGTACAGTGACAAAGATATTTATGGAAGTATAAGCGCAATTTTAAACAAGGGACAGCTTAAAAACTTTTGCGACAATAACATTTTTTGTTATTTTATGAAAAAGCAGCAATGTGTAGTGCAAGCACAGTTGTGCAGATGCGTTATGATGCTTGAGGTGAAGGGTAGTTCTTCTTCTGGGATTCTGATTTGTGTTAATGGCACCTTTCTTAATTTTATTCCCAGGGAATTTGCTATCATAACTGGATTGAATTGTGTGTCAAATAGATATGACTTTATTTTTTACGAGGGTGTACCACATAGGATGGTTGAGAAGTATTTCAATGGGGCAGAAATTATACAGAAAAGACAACTATTTCTAGCATTCATGGAGAAAGTATGGGGGGAGAACAATGATGAGGATGCTGAGAAATTTGCAATCCTGTATTTCCTGCAATATTTGTGTTATCTAATGTTAAAACTATGGTTATACCCCGTCTTCATTTCGATTTGGTCAATAGTGGAAGATATAAGGATTTTCTATGGGATTCTTTATCTTTTGAAGATCTTGCCAGAAGTTTTAACAATCGGTTGAAAGCTGGTGGTCAATTTTATTTGATTCAGGGAATGCCACTGGCTATTCAAGTATGACTTTATGAGTGTTGTTCAAATGTCCCTCCAAAGATTGCATTGAAGGTTGATAATCGGATTTCCCGATTATTAAATTGGAAGACGATTGCACCTCGTCCACGCTTTGAATTTTTGATGAATGCTATGTTCAATGACAATGGCAAGGTTTGTTGTTACTAAATACATATGTATTAATATGTAATTTATAGTATACATATATACATTTTCATTTGCAATTGTTTAACTGATTCTTTAACATATATTATTTACCTATTATTCTAGGTTGTCTCTAAGAACATAGAGCCAACAAAAAAGGATCTAGCAAAATTGCAAATACCAAAGAAGGACGCAATACAACATGAACATTCTGTTGATTTTGATGACGACTTCCAGGATCCACCACCAAGAAAGATCAACTAACATTCAAAGAAGAAACAAAAGGTTGATTCATCAACATCAGTAGCAAAGAAACCTTTAAGGAAAAAGCAAGTAAACGAGCATACTCAAACAAGGACACCAGCTCCTCGTACTATAAAGTCTGATGGAATGAAGACACCAGTTTTCAAGCCAATTCCAACACAACAGGCATCTTCTTCAAAAATGAAGAAAGGAAAGCAAACAGCTTAGGTTGTTTTTCCTTAGGTACATTCAAAGCCAGATATTCATGTAGAGGAATTAGCCTTGTCAAAGCCTGAGAGTCATGTTGAGAAAGAAGCCTTTATTTCTAAGAAAGATTTTGATGCATTCCGCGATGAGGTAATTATTTTTTGGCAAATATTTATTTTACATGGAAAAAATTTTATTTATTGATTTTGTATCAAAACAGGTTTGTTGCTAGTTTAAAGGAATTCGTGGACTAATGAGAAAAAAAATCAAAAACATGAAGAAAGCATTTGCTCAAATCAAGGTAATTTTTTTCTTTGAAAATCTTAATTGATTTGAATATGTATACTTATTGGACTGCCTTATACAAATACAACATATTTGTAAAATAACTCATTATGTTATTGGACTCAATTTTTTCAGGATCAAGTTGTAGATATAGAAGCTGATAAATCAAATGTTGATGATGGAGGGTTAGAGCAATCTGGACAACATTTCAGTCCTGATGTTGTTCAATCTTCAGATAATATTTCTGACGGTACAAAGGTAAATATTAAAGTTTCAAATACATATTTACTTGTACTTTTAAAGTTTATATTCAAAATACATTTGAGGTTAATAAAACTTTCAAATTTGAAATTGAATTGAAGATTGGCTTTAGTATGAGATGCAAGTTTTAATCTTTTATGTGTTGTTTACTTATTAAATACATATGCATTGTTCATTAAATACAATTATTCTTTACATCACATGTAGTGTATATACACATTTTTGATGATGCTCACATAACAATAAATATAATTTGGTTTATTAAAAACATTATAACATGCAACACACTGTGTTTTTAGTTTTGTTCAAATATATGTATTTTCAGGTTGATGTTATATATCAATATGTATTTTTAATGTGTTCTACACACTGCATATGTATTTTTAGTTTTATTCATATATTTTTTTAACACTACATATATATTTTAACAGTGAGTGTTTTTTTGTTATGTTCATAAATATATATTTTTGAGTTTTATGTTATATATCAATATGTATTTTTAATGTGTTCTATACACTGCATATGTATTTTTAGTTTTACTCATATGTATTTTTTAACTCTTCATATGTATTTTAACAAGGAGTGATTTTTTTTGTTATGTTATTTAATATGTATTTTTGAGTTTGATGCTATATACCAATATGTATTTTTAGTGTATTTGTATATACATATATTCATTTTCATAAAAAAAAAAAACATATTTTGTTTGACTCAACTATTAATAGGTTATTTGAATTTGTATATGTATTTGTAGCAACAACATGCAGATAAAGATCCTGATCTCCAGAATATGGATTATGTTGGTACCGAAAGATCACCACAACGATTAAGTTCGGAGGTTGATCATGAATTGGAGTCAAATTTGCTTGGTAAAAAGGTAAATAATTAAGTTTCATATATATATATATATATATTCATTTGAATTCACATATATAAACAGATACAAGTACATGTTTGTTTGGTGTTTAGATTTTTTTACTTGTTTTCAAAAGGTGCACTGATTTACATTCCTAAAAATGAATGTTGAAATTGATTCTCAACAATTAATCCCTGATGAGCTTCGCCGAAGTATAAATTTGGATTACTTACATTCTGAGAAGGTTGTTCAACATGATTGTCGAGTACGTATAGTGATGTTAACTTTGTCTTCATGTCATGTAATAATTCAGAGGACAATTAAATTTTTTCTTTTATTTTTTTGCAGACCAGCAATGAGAAAATTGATGAAATAATTTTGTCTGATTCGCAATTCACAATCCCTGATGAGATGTTACCGGGCCTAAATGCCTATCAAATAAAAAGCATCATCATACATCCATCGGCAAACCGTCAAAAAGAACATAAAATTTTGGATGCAAAAACTTCTGAGACTATTATTGAAGATCATGCTCAAGTATGTATCTTACTATAATATATTTAGAGTTTATTTAGGTTCAATTTGATAGAAAAAAAGTAATATTCTTTTTTCATTTTTTTTGTTAGAAGAACAGAGGGATCACTGATTTGAGTTCGAATTCATTGGTGAATTCAGAGGTCGAACTTGCTACAGAGGAGCAAGTTAGGACACCTCCAAATACACAAGAAGTAACCAATGATAAACAGAGAGATGAACAATTGTGGCTTGATTCACAAAACATAATCCCTAATGAGTTTCTCCCTAGCTTGAATGTCTACGATCAAACAAGCATCATGATTCATCCATCCGTTAATCGTGAAGTTAAAACTCTCAGAATAAAATTAAGGATTAGGCGACCATCAAAATTCAAGGAATCGCCATACACCAAAAAATTTGGTTCAGCAGCTGGTAAGTACAATAAGATATATATAATTTTTTATGTATTATGTCTTGCAAGTACGTTTGTATTTATTAAGTTTTTGTATTCTATAATTATATAGGGAGCTCAGCAGGGCTAATACAAATATTCCCCCCAAAACATCCATTTTTATATCACTCGATTGATGGGATAATAGATACGAAAATTGTCAAGAACTTTAAGGACTGGATTTCCGTCAACCTATTAAAAGCTACTGCCAAGAGGTTTTTCTTTTGAATTGCTTGAAATCATTTTTTTGTATCAATACGTGTTTTCATGGTTTTCCATCTCCTTAAAATACCTAGGAAAGGAAAAGTGGATCATTACAAGAGAGGAAAATCAGAAATTTCAAAGATGCATTTTGGTGTTGAGACTGTTGAAGATAAAAATTAATTATATACGATGACATTTGCAGATCAGACATGGACAGACTCAGTTAGTATATTATTTTGAAGTTTTTTCCATTTCGTATGTTACAATACTTAAAAATACAATTAGGTTACATTGAAATACATATGGTTTAACATATACATATGGTTTAACATATATATATATTTAAGAATTCAAAGTATGATATAGTATACTACATCATATACTGTTGCATATACTATTAGATAACATTATCTGCATGTAACTGAACTTTGAGAATGCAATTTTAGATACACAAGTCTTCTACATTAATATTAAAAAATGCATATGTATTTTTTACTTGCATACACTATAATATTTAGAATACAATTTTTTTGAATGCTCTAATTGTATGGTATTCACTAATGCAGCATATTGATGTCTGCTTATACTACTTGAGGAAGAAGTCGAAGTATGGGCCACACAGTTCGTACAAAAACGAGGCAAACAAATCATACAAATATAGTATAGTTGACTGCAACTTTATGAACGTAATTAGATCTTTGAATGATGTATATTCTATGGATAATCAAAACCTTAATGCTGGAGGACAGGAGAATCATCTTATTGAATACATCAATGGGTTCTGTATGCATGCTGCAGTGCCATGGCATACAGTGGAAGACATTTTTAGTCCGGTCAATATAAAAAAAATATCACTGGGTTCTCGCAGTTTTATCATTTTTAGAGAGGTGTATATTCTTGTATGATTCATATGAATTCAGTGGTCATTATGCGGTTGTTCTTGCTGAGATAGAGAAAATAGCAAAGATTATTCCATTGTGTCTCCAAGCTTGTGATTTCTATGTTAAGAAAGGAATTGATCTTCAAAATCATCCAAGATACAAAGACAAAGAATCCTCAGATATGTTTGATGTTTTATTTGAAGATGATTTGCCTCAACAACCGAGTGGAAGCTTGTAAGTTTTGAATTTACATATACCAAAATTGTATGTTTGTACAAAATATATTTCACTATCTAATCAAATTTGTTATCTTTTATTTGTAGGGATTGTGGTGTCTTTATGGTTATGTATGCAGAGTGCCTTTCTTATGGTCGCAAATTTATTGCGACTGAGTTCGACCCCAACGCACTCAGTACAAGATATGTTGCACTTTTGTGGGACTATGGGATCCAAAAACAAGACGCAAATGCCATTAGTGATGTCGAAGCACCCTTGAGGCCTGCAAGGCAAAGTAGAATAACTAGTGTCACTGAAGTTGTTGATGTATGATGGTTGATGGATTTTTGACCTTTTGTATTTTAGAAACTAGTTTATGGATGTAGATTTTGATTGTACAGACTAATTTTTATGTTTTGAATTGGTTCTATTTCATGGAGTTCTACCTTTTACTGTGAGATTTTGTTAAAAAATACTTACGTAGTTTTTATATTATGTTTAAAAATACATATATCATATAAATCAATTGTATTTAGCCTAAAAATACATATGCAGTGTTAAAATCAAATACTGAAAAATACATATAGAACATTCCTAATATGTATTTTAGTATGTTGTTGTTGCTCTTTAAAGTTTTTCACCACCTTTCTATATTGTTAAATATACCATGTAGTGTGAGATTTATGGAGTTCTACCTTTTACTGTGAGATTTAGTTAAAAAATACATATGTAGTTTTCATATTGTGCTTAAAAATACATATATTATATAAATCAATTGTTTTTCAGCATAAAAATACATATGAAATGTTAGAATCAAACATTGCAAAAATACAACTGCAACATACCTAATATGCATTTTTAGGATGTTTTCATTACCTATAATTATAAATTAGGATTTAAATTAAAGTGAAATTTGAGATTTTATTGCAGTTATTTACAAAATATATATGCAGTGTTGATATTTTGCTACAAAATACATATGGACTATACATTAAAAATATTTCTCAAAAAATACACATGCCATGTTAATATAAAGTTGTTGGAAAATACATATAGATCAAACCTACTATGTAATTTTGATATGTGTTCATTTAACATCATTATACAAGATAATTTGAATTAGAGGTAATTTGACTTTTTAATGTAGTTATAGATTTGATTTTAGTTACAAAATACATATGCAGTGATGATATTTTTATTAAAAATAGATATGGATTATACATCAAATGTATTTTTACAATATAAATACATATGTTGTAATCACATTATGCAATTCAAACATATATTTGCAGAATATGTCACATGTATTTAAACCTTTGAACAATTAGGAATCATATACTTGTTTGGTTAATCAAAGTTACCACCTTTAACCTAAAATATATTTACTATGTCAAAAATACATATGAACTGCTGCTTGAAAATACATGTGTAATGTACATATTTTGAAACATATAAAGCTCCATTATTCAGATATTATTGTCTTCAATTGTCAAATGATTCATAAATGCATTAACTAAACTGACTTAGTTCATCATTATAAAAAATGAAAAAAAAAATTTAAGAAATAATACAGAAGAAGAAATGTATCATTTGCGATATTTCCTAGAAGAACGCCTATTGTGACTCTTAGCCCCACAACCATCACATGAGTTTATATTCTTCTTTCCAAATATATCCCGGCCTAATTTTTCACGATCTTTCTTTGCAGGTCTTTCTGGAGGTCTTTTGAATTTTGAAGGCAGTACTATTTCATCAAGTATGCTCTCTGAAATTATTCAGTTATTGCTGTGTGGCAACGGATAGATTGAAACATCAAATGTCTTCAAAACAGTTTTTGGTTTAAACAAATCAGAACAATATGGCCCTTTCTCAAAATTCTTTTTCTCCAACACCGCACAAGCATGTGCACATGGTATCTCATCTATTTGAAAAGCATTACATGAGCACTTTTTTTCCTTGATGTAAACAATGAAGTGTTTTTGTTTGTCGTGTACCGTATACACATATTCTGTGACTGGTACAACCTGACATAAAAATAAAAAATTAAATGCACTGATACAAAAAGATGAATTTCATATTCCACGATATGTTATAATCACACCAATATTTTTGAAAAAAAAATACTTATACAGTAAAAATACATATGCAGAGTACATTTATACAGAGCAGCCAAATATATATGCAGTTGTTAATAATTTTCACTACAACAAAATTCATCTACAAAATACATATTATGTTTTTAAATGTTCATATTTTTTATGTTGTATATCTTTTCATTAATTTACAACTTCATGGAAAGTATTTTCATATTTATGTTTCCATAATTATAATTTCAACAAATCTAAAAGGTCATACCGTTATACGGGTACACAAAGCCTCGTTCTCACTGAGTATACCATTAAACTTTCCAATGAGTGTTGTGAAGGTATATGAAGCCTCCTGCCTACTTGCACAATTCTATTTTGCAAACAGTAATCGAACTTCCTCAAGAAAGTCATAAATTGACAGTTCTCTAGCTGATACAAGCACTCCGTTTATTGACTCCGCAATGTTTGAAGTTAAAGTCCATCCTTGATGAACTATTGCATAAGACCTAGCCCACTTTTCGTAACTTGCCAATTTCAAATATTTCTTTACCCTAATATCAGTTGCCTCAAATTTTTTCATTAACATGTGGAATTCTAACTTTGAATATGATTTGGCCATTGTATAAAAGATCTCCGACAATGCATCGTGTGACTTTCTGTAAAGTTTTTTCACATTTTTCCATAGATGCCACATACATGCATAATGTGGAATATCTTCGTACACATCACCAACAACCTTTATGATGCTTGAATTCTCATCAGACACAACACACATGTTTTATCTTACCCCGTACGCTTTCTTTAGATTCTCGAAGAATCACGTCCAGGATGCATCATTTTCAGAATCAAGCACACCATATGCCAAAAGAAATATATGACCTGTATCCATAATTCATGATTTTCAGAATCAAGCATACCATATACCAAAGAAAATATATGAACTGCACATATAAAATAAATCTGTGCAGGCCGATTTAAATACAGTTAGAACTGCATATGTATTTATTACAAATATAGGTCAATTAAAATGTATATTTTATCTACCAGAAATGGTATCAATTACATATAATAAAATCTACATGCACCTAACTATCAAACATAATCAATTTTACATGTTTCATTCAGGAAACTTTGAAAATATATGTAATTACATACAAATGTATATATGAATTGGACATATGTATTTTTCAAGTCAACAACAAAAATACAAAAAAATACAACCAGTTATACAATGTAATTATTATTAAATGATACTAACCTGCTCCGTTCGTCGTACATGTTGTTGCAAATGTCCCAGTATACATTCCTCTTAGATGACTAGCACCAATAACTACGACTGGTCTACAATGATTGAATCCCTGAATGAATGCATGTAGAGTGATAAATATATACAAGAAGTAGTATTCAGCACATATAAGTATGATGGCAGTTTCTCATAAGATGCTGATGGCTTTCCCCTTAACTCTTCTAACGCTCTTTCATTGGCCCTCCAATATAAAGTGTATCTCAAATTCATACTAAAATCTTCCTTCATGTAATTTTTTATTTCCGTCGCACTGTATTTTCGTTTGTAGTTTTTGAATTTCCATTTAACCATACCAGCTATCAACATACTAGTAGAATGAACCTTTGGATAGATCTTGTCCTTCACTGGGCAAGTATGTTCAGGTATGAATCTTCTAATTCTAAATATTCCAGTGTCTCTCATGCCTGATGCACGCATTAAGAACTCACAGTTTCTTGATTTTCAAAACAATGTATAATTGCATCAAACATGATTAAATACATTCAAAATACATATACAGAATAATATTAAACAAAATCAGAGTGATATAGAATGTACGTACGTTTTCTTACTAGACCTTTTACTGTGCGTTTGAAACTTCTCCCTAATTGCATAGTCCTTCATGACTGACTTTAAAAGAAAATTTGTCAAGTAAACCTGGTCGTCCTCAACATACTTGTGATGTGGATCTGTGATAATCACCTCAACAGTATCCATCTCAAAAAAATCTAATGTTTGTGTATCTTCACAAATCACCAAAGCTCCTTCATTTGTTGTATTTAACCCTATTTGAAAGTTGTTACAGTTGATTCCTCTTTCAGCAACACATATAGATGAACTTGCCAAGTTGCTCCCTACAACTTTATCCAAAATGCTTACATATAAAGGAAGACAATTCATGTCTTGTATCAGCTTTTTATGCAATATAAACACCTTTAAACCCATATCATTATGTATTTCTATCTGCCCCGCATTAGCAGTGATTTGATATTCCACTAGAATACGTTTGCTGGTTAAATCCACACTTAAGTGAGATGCCAAAACATCGTGCAGCTCAACGAATGTTGCTGATGTGCTCAACAGTATTGCATCAGTGACATATTCTTCGAAGTTCTTTTCATACGTCCATCAACCAGAATGCTTCACAAGGATTGATATGCTTCCTATTTCTACTAGATTTAACCAATAAATAAACAAATATACAGCTTTAAGTGTAGGCAAAGTTACACAGCCAACATCTCCATTTAAAAAATACACTTTAACAATATTTGTTTAAATTAAAATACAAATAAAGCAAAAGTGTTCAACAAAATACAGAAACTACTTAATCAAACGGAAGTAAAACAGGTACGGCATATATTATCACATATACACTTATACTCTCAAATTCCGACAAGCAAAACAAAAATACATATGCAGTGTTAACATTAAACATATCAAAAAATACATCTAGAGCATACCTAATTTGTAATTTGATATTTTCTATACATATTTGTCAAATGTCAGTTGTTATAACACGCACTTTTCAGATTTAAGTGCAAAGAAAGATACACAGCCAACATCTCAATTTAAAAAATACATTTACACAACATTTACTTAAAGTAAAATATATTTTCATATATACATTTATACTATAAAATTCCGACAACAAAACAAAAATACATATGCATTGTTAACATTAACCATATCAAAAATACATATGCATTTTTTTATCTACTATTTCAAAAAATAATTGAATAAACTTCAATTCAAAAAAGTTGTTTTCAATTTGTTCTATTACTAAAACAATCAAAATAACAACAAACAATCCTCAAAACAATAGTTGAATACTGATTTTTTCCCCTTGAAACAAGTTTAAAGCTGAAATTTGCAACAGATAATTGAATTTCAATTTTACTGCTGCCTTGATTCTAACTCGAATTAGTTTTACAATTTTTTCACATACAAATTAACGACGACAACCAAACCTTGATAGGCACATCAGTAATGGTTAAAAAATAAACTGAATAACAATAATGACTATGTACCTTAATCAGTAGTAATGGTTGAATTTTCAACTGACGGTTGAATTCAAACAAATGGAACAGATGAATCAACAATTGAATTTGATTCAATCAAATTACTGCATCATTTTACAATTGCTATTGATTTCAAAGAAGAATCAGTCCAATTTGATTCAGCAACAACAACAGCAACAGGGTTGGTTTAGAACAAATTGCTAAGAAAAGATGCAGTCGTTAATGGGGAAAAACTAAAATTTGAATTCTGCAAGTTATAACGGATGTCACCTTTTTAAAGAGTTTTAAATGGAAAAGGAATCTACATAATTACTTGATTGGCAACTATACCATCTATAGCTCAACTAATTTCAGTTAATTAAGTGCAGTAACTTTTTATAGATGTATTTTTTCAGCAATATTTTTTTAAAATACAAAATATAAGTTGCTATAATATGTAATTATGAAATTGTTGCTATAAAACTAATAATTAGGCTCTTAAGTATGCTACTTCTGAATTTTTTCCAATAATTAATGCAACCATTTGGGCCATTAAAAATCAAATAATTATTCAAAGCACTTAGACAGCAAGACCCAAGCCAATTATCAATGTTAAAGACCCAAGCCTAATTTTTAGTGTAAGAAATACCTAGAAATAAAATGACAAGTCTCTTATTTCTAATCCTAAGGAAAAAAATGAAAAATGGAAAGTGTACACTGTTCTTCTTCTTATTCACATCTCCGATCTGTTGTCATCACTCTATATTGTTCCGATTTCGTCAACTGTCATATCTAATCAGGTAATATTTCATCATTTCTGTGTTATCTTGTTGTTTTTCTCTCTTGTTTGATCTTGAGCTTCTTCAAACAATCAAAACTTTAAAATAAACTGCTTTAAACCAAATACAATTCAAGTCATCTTAAACTCTTACCAGATGTTATGTATTTAGGTTCGAATGGAGCTATCTCCAAGTTGTGCTTATTGTTTTACAGGTGTTTGAGCTCAGATCTGTTAATGGAAAATATATTCTGATATACTACCTTTTAATTACATGATGATGTTGTGATGATGACAAATGAAGTTCTAGAGTTGGTCGGGACGTAGGGTATTGGAGCTTGCCGAATCTTAGTAGAGGAACCCGGTAGGGCATCTCATTTTGCAACAACAGTCTGCAGCCATGGTGGTTTGTTTGTTTCTTTTTGCATGATTTTCTCTCATGGATCTGAGCTCAAGACCAAAGAATTGGGTGAGAAGAACCTTTGTAAGCAGTTGGCCATATTTTTTTGTGAAAATAGATAAAAAAAAAATTGTATTTGTTTTAAAAGTGGAAAATGATATTCGGATGTTGGAGTTGTGTTTGGCCACATAATAAATTGGAGTTGTTTTTGAATTTTTTTTGTGTAATTTGGAGTGAAAATTGAAAACTTTTTCTTGTTCTTTTGAATTTTTGAAAATTCTTGATAAATGTAAAAATAGTTTTTTTTTTAGAATTTTATGGCCAAACGTGTTTTCCAGAGTTCAACTCCAGAAAAAATTAAAAATAATTCATGGTCAAATGAACCCTTCAAGTTTTGCAAGTTCCCTTTTGTTAGATTAGCCCAGAAAGGGAAAGAATGAGGCAGTAGAGAGGCTATGAGATTTCTTTGAAAGGTGATTTCACTTCTCTCTGCTTTGCCTGTAATTCTCTGTCTTCTAACAAACCAGAAGCCCTTAAAAAGAAAGAGACAGAGAGTTCATTTGAGTTTTTGGTATTCTTTGCATTTTTGCACCCTCAAATGTATGCTCAAAATGCAATACACACAACTATACTACAACGACAACTGCTTGACCTTCTAATTTCTAATCCGTGTCTCTATCATGGCTTTGAAAATTATCAAAGTGGCAGTAATGATAATTTTTTCTCTATTTTTGGGCTAACTGGTTTGGGCATGGAGATAACCAACCCGTATTTTGGTTTGACAACCCTGTATGGCCAGTGATTTAGATACATTCTCACACATGCATTCGTGTATTGCAACAATGACGTGGTTGGCTTCTCCTTTGCCTTATAATAACATAAATCTGAGCCTCAATTTGCTAAAGAAAATAGGGAAAAGGGTAATTTTACCCCTTTATATGAATAAGGGGCAATATCTTATCCATGATTAATATGGGAGATATTTAACCAACACCCTTTTGATTTGCAGTTTCAATGCTTTTCACTCATAATGTATCGCCATCTTTTTGCCAGTAAAATGAGGCATTTGAATGAAATGTTGGATTTCTATATACTCACCTGGAGTTTCTTGTTTGAGGTGTTTCGGTGATGTATATGATGTTGAATAGATTAGTTTATTGTATTACCTTGTGGGTGTCTTGTTTCCTTTATTATCTAGCAGTGTGTTATCCAATTTTATTTTGTGCTTTTATATTTTTTTTGTTCGTTATACTGTTGTTATCTATCCTGAACCGGGGGTCTATCGAATATAGTCTCTCTACTTCATCTGAGGTAATGGTATGAACTGCGTACACTTTACCCTCCCTAGACCCCACTTCGTGGGAATACACTGGGTATGATGTTTTTGTTGTTGTATTGCACCTATAATTAAGCGGAAAGTACACATATGCCTATATTTCATTTTGCTTTTATTGTATTTCATATATCTACTGCATGTACTTGTATCTCAAGTGTATTATTCAATAGAATAATATGAAGTGATTTGTTATGGAATAATACTACAGTTTCTCTATTGAATTCTATTCTTCATCTTATTATAACTCAACTCTTCTATGATACTGATATTTTTCTCAAATTTTCCAATGATTGCCGCCAAATTGAAATTAATTGCCCCATTGTTCCGGGTATAATGCCCATTAACAATTATAAGGGCTTCTTGCGCATGACTGAATTTTGCAAGACTAAGGTATTCCCATATTTTGGAGTACAGACTTTTCCATATTGTTTATCTGTATGTTTGCTTGAATACTGACGTATCACTTCACTTCTATTGGTAATGCATGGTAACCCCTAAAATATTGATATGTTATATTGCCCGAAGTTCAGTTAAGTACCATAAAGTCGGCACCTTCTTATATTCAGCCTTAATTTTATTCTTCTCAATGTTATGTATGTGTGCTTAAGTCTTCCTCAATCACTAATTATTGTTCCCATTTTCATCAATGCACGCAACCCAGAAACTCTATATAGTTTCTTTATATGAACAGAGCATTACTTGATTCTAATAAATGTCGCTTGTATGTGATCTTGCCAACAAATTAACACATGAAAACTTCTTAAATTAATATTTTTCTATATGTATCAACTACGTACAGGTATAGGAATCTTATTGAAAGAGTTTTAAGAGCTAGACTTATTTATGGGAGCCCAAATAAGAACAAAACCGTGAGCTTTGAGTACATGAATCATCAATTGGTGTGGAATGAATTCTCAGTAATCATCCTTCCATGGTCATTATCTTGCAAAAGTTGTTTGCCTTTTCATCAAGTATTAAAGAAGACTCACTAAGAAATTTTAAGATTGTTTCCATCATAGAGTATTACATATTTTTAAGCTGTTTTACATGCTGCCGGAGGCTAACAGAATCCTATATTCATCCTGCATATGCATGCCTTTGTTTTTTTTTTTTGGGGGGGGGGGGGGGGGGGGGGGTTGAACTAAGTTCATCTCACAAAGAAGAGTGATTGAAAGAATCTGAGGTGGCAAATGGCAATTGGCAATTTATACTTGGCAAGAAAAATTAACTGACCTGTATCTTAGTGGGGTAACACACAAAGTAATCTCAGGTTTGCAGCCTGTCATGCCTCAAATCCTATTGGGGCAGACTGGCACCCGTAACCGAGGAGGCCCGGGAGAACCAGCTCATAACCATATACTTCCCATCCATACCTCTATGACAACCTGAAATTCAGATAGCATCATGTCGCATATAAAAGGAAATAATCACCTGTATAAGCTCGAGCACACATATATATGTATATACAATACTTGGCAGTTGGAGCCATCACGTCTATTAACAAAACACCACCTTGACTGTACATTAGGTCTACAAAGCCCCTCGACAATACACAGAGTTTAACTAAGATCGGGATACACCCCGCCATATAACTAACTTCTATACAATACCAAAAGTGACTGGATATGACACGGAAAGCCCCGAAGCAAACTGGAGCTCACCAAAAGCAGCTGGATATCCTGACTCCTACTTGTGCGGTGTATGAGCTTAGGTACCTGTACCTGCAGCATGAAATGCAGGTCCCCCGTGGGGGACGTCAGTACGAAATATGTACTAAGTATGTAAAGCCGTAGATAATCACATATGATATAGGAGCTCAATAGAAATAAAAAACAAGTGAATAAATCGTAATAGGAGTGGACCACACTTACTAGAACTTGTGACAACCTGTACATTTTATTTATTCAATCACTTTACCTTCGTTCTTATCATCTTTGTAATAATTACTGTACTGTACTGTGACCATTAGGCTGCCTCCAGTACATATCAACTGGGATCGACCCATGATAGGCTTATGCCCCTGGGATACCACCCATAAACATATAAATAGGGATCGACCCATGATAGGCTTATGCCCCTGGGATACCACCCGATAAGAGAGAACTTGCATCACTTAGTTCAATTAATCTTTGAGATTGTTATTTTGGTCGCCACCGCATTTTTGATACTTTGAAATAATGATACATCAATAAGAGACATATAAATAGACCATCAATGCAATAACAATGAAGTAAGAACTCATTGGCACATCAATGAAGTGTTTTGGAATCATCAATGCCATAACAATGAAGTAGGAACTTATTGGTATATCAATGAAACATTTTGGAGTCATTAATAGCACATGAATCTTGTTTGAGTAACCGGATACCTTCTGACATTCATTAGTGCAATAAACATGTAAGATTTGGAAGACAAGTAAGTATTGGAATGTCTTGACATCTTTTAGGGTGGAAACAAGTTCATTGGTAACGTAGGACATCATACAAAATCATTATGGATCACATGTTATTGAATAACTTTGGAAACTTTCTTAATAGAACAATTGTTCACTTTCATGCCAAAGATATGGTATAGAGTATGCTTTACATACCTGACTGTCAACCTTCAATACTAGTCCCAAATGGACTTCTCATCTTTTTGGATTACTTATCTACAATGAACATATATAGCAATCTAGTATTAGCAACCAAACGTCACAATCCAATTATTTGAATTCACCAAACTAAGGGTTAAGTATTAAGCCTTAATTACACCATTATGGGTGTCACTTTAAACCTCTTATACTCCAATTACATTCACATGCCATGCATATTCATACAACATCCTCCAATATCAAGTTTGTATTCATTTATCCTTCCAACCAATCCATTAAACCAAATTGAACCATAGACATAAATAATCATCAATTCAATAGTATATCACCATATCCACCTTCCATAACTCAATTACCATATCCACCTTCCACAATTCAATACAACCAAACCATGCAAAATAGTCCATAACCCTATTTCCATCACCTTTCAATAACAACAAATACATATAATCCTCTATCACACATATACATTTGGAAAAGAACAAAGACAAACAATATTCATACCTTAGAATTCACCTCTTGATTATGCAATCTTGTTTGCACAAATAATAGGTGCCGTTCAAAGCTCTCGAGATGACAAACGCAGTTATCGGATTACTTTGAAATTTCTACAGTTGAATCAAAAGTAATTTAAAGGTAAAATTTGGCTAGGGTTTGTTCTTTCTCAATGATTGATGATGAAAATGAGTTTTTGAACTCATAGACATGTATATATACACATATTCCCGTCCATAATATAATAGGAAATGACCAAAATGCCTTTCAAATTTAAATAATATCAAATCTGTCCTTTGATGGATTGTTTGATAAGCTAAAGTAGATCGACCATAACCCTTTGCTCCGCTATCGGATTTGGGTGAAATTGATATCGTTGGAAGGATAATTCAAAGGGATTTCATTTCATATAAATTAGGCCACCCAGTTTGTCCTGTACAAAGAGTTATGGTCGTTTGAAGTTGACCCTAAAAATCTATTTTGATAGGCTGAAGTAAAACGAGTATAACTCCTTACTCAGACGTTGGATTTGGATGAAACCAATTGCATTGGAAAGAAGACTCAAAGATATTTATTTTCATAGGTAGAAGCTCTCCCAGTTAATTATATTAAGGGAGTTATGATCATTTAAAGTTGACCCAAAAATTCGACTGGCCTCAATAGTTTGTGTGCAGGAAATTTTCCTACACATTTATTATTCTTAAATATCCCGGCCACCGTTTTATAGTTTCTAACGTGCTCGATTATATCTGAAACCTATCCGTTTTTGGAAATCTTTATATCGTTGGAAAGCTTATTCAATAACCTTCGCATGGAACCATCGACGGGCAAATTCCGGTATAAATAAAATAAAAAAATAATTCCATATAAATAAGATCAATACACGTAATTGAATACGCCAATACACGTACTTGAATACGGGGTGTTACATCCTTCCCCCCTTTAGGACATTTGTCCTCGAATGTTAGCGTAGTTATTCAACCGAAACAAGTTCAAGTCCATCATTAATATTCACATCATCACATAAATACTATGCATATATGAAAAAAAAACTTACTTGATAATGTTCTAACTCCGTTTCTTGAACTTCGTCTTCATCTTTGAACAAATGAGGGTACTTAGATTTCATTGCTTCCTCAGCTTCCCATGTAATCTCTTCCCTTTGACGATTTCTCCAACGTACTTTCACAGGTGCTATCTCTTTATTTCTCATCTTCTTAACTTGGCTATCTAGAATAGCAATAGGCACTTCCTCATAGGTAAGATCTTCCACAACTTGCACATCCTCAGTAGAAGTGATATTTGATGGATCTCTGATGCACTTTCGAAGCATTGACACATGAAATACCGGATGTACTGATGAGAGCTCTTGGGGTAGCTGTAATTCACATGCAACTTGTCCAAACCTTCGAGTGATCTTATACAGGCCTATATAACGTGGACTCAACTTTCCTTTCTTGCCAAATCTCATTACCCCCTTTATTGGTGATACCTTCAAAAATACCCAATCACCTATAGAAAACTCTAGCCCTCTCCTTTTACTATCCGCATATGACTTGTGTCGGCTTTGGGCTATTTTCAGTCTTTGCTGAATTACTTTAACCTTCTCTATGACTTGATAAACAAGATTTGGTCTGAACAAAAGAGTTTCACCCACTTTGAACCATCCTATTGGTGATCTACACTTCCTTCCATATAAAGCTTCATATGGTGACATTTTGATACTTGAATGATAGCTATTATTGTAGGCAAACTCAATAAGAGGTAAATGATCATCCCAGTTGCCCTTAAAATCTATTACACAAGCTTGTAGCATATCTTCAAGTGTTTGGATGGTACGTTCTGCTTGTCCATCTGTTTGAGGGTGAAAAGTTTTACTCAACTTCACTTGTGTTCCCAAACACCTCTGAAAAGACTTCCAAAAGTTTGCGGTAAATTGGGTTCCCCGATCTGATATAATAGAGATTGGCACTCCATGTAATCGGACTATCTCTTTAATGTACAGCTTTGCATACGCTTCAACTATGTAAGTGGTCCTAACTGGTAGGAAATATGTGGATTTGGTAAGCTTATCAACAATCACCCATATAGAATCAAACTTCCGGGATGTACGAGGCAAACCAATAACGAAATCCATGTTGATCATGTCCCACTTCCAGCTTGGAAGATCAATGCATTGCATATAACCTCCGGGTTTTTGGTGCTCAACTTTAACTCTTTGACAATTTAGACATTCAGCTACAAATTCTGCAATGCTCTTCTTCATGTCATTCCACTAATACATATCTTTCAAATCTTAATACATTTTGGTTGATCCTGGATGAATGGAATACCTTGAACAATGTGCCTCTGTCATAATCTTCTTTCTTAGCCCGTCTACATCCGACACACAATCGGTTTTGGCACTGAAGTACTCCTTCTCACGTAAGCTCAAATGCCTTGGTCGCACCACTCTGAACGTTCTCCTTAAGCTTTAATAAAATAGGATTTGCATATTGCTTCTCTTTCACTTCAGCTACTAATGAAGATTCCGCAGCATTATGTACGATAAGCTCTTTATCTGGAGTTTCAAGAAGGCGAACTCCCAAACTAGCTAACTGGTGAAGATATTTAATCATCCCTTGCCTTTCTATAGGCGCCATCATAGCCTTATAACTTAACGCATCAGCTACCACATTTGCTTTCCCTGGATGGTACAAGATATCAACATCGTAGTCCTTTAATAGTTCAAGCCATCTCCGCTGCCTTAAATTTAGATCCTTCTGATTAAAAATATATTGCAAGCTCTTATGGTCAGTATATATATCAACATGAACCCCATATAAGTAGTGGCGCGATATCTTTAAAGCAAAAATAACTGCTGCCAGCTCAAGATCATGTGTAGGATAATTTTTCTCATGTGGCCGCAATTGTCTAGAAGCATATGCTATTACCTTACCATGCTGCATCAATACACATACTAAACCAATTCTGCAAGCATCACAATACACTGTATACCCTTTGGTGCCTTCTGGAAGTACCAACACGGGTGTAGAAATCAACTTGTTCTTTAAATCTTGAAAACTCTTCTCACAGGGATCATTCCATTGGAATCTGGATGTTTTATGGGTTAGCTTGGTTAAGGGTGCTGAAATAAAAGAAAAGCCTTCAATAAACCTTCTATAATAACTGGCCAACCCGAGAAAACTATGAATCTCCGTAGGCGTTGTGGGCCTTGGCCAGTTTTTCACAGCTTCTATCTTTTGAGCATCAACCTTTGTCCCTTCACTAGATACATATGACCCAAAAATGCCACCGACTTTAACCAAAACTCACATTTAGAGAACTTTGCATAAAGCTTACAATCACGAAGAGTCTGCAATGCCTATCGTAAGTGATTGGTATGGTCCTCTTTTGATCTAGAATAAACTAGAATATCATCTATAAAAACTATCACAAATACATCCAGGAATGGCTTAAACACCTTATTCATCAAATCCATAAAAGCTGCGGGTGCATTTGTTAGCCCAAATGACATAACTAGAAACTCATAATGACCATACCGTGTTCGGAAAGCTGTCTTGGGTATATCCTTCTCTTTGACCCTCACTTGGTGGTAACCTGACCTCAAATCAATCTTAGAAAAGCACTTGGCGCCCTGTAACTGATCAAATAAATCATCAATTCTTGGGAGAGGATATTTATTCTTAATAGTCGCCTTATTCAATTACCGATAATCAATACACATCCTCAGCGAGCCATCCTTTTTGCGCACAAATAACACTAGTGCTCCCCAAGGGGACATACTAGGCCCTGTGAATCCATTCTCTAGCAAATCTTTCAATTGCTCTTTCAATTCTCGTAATTCCGCTGGGGCCATTCTATACGGAGGAATGGAGATTGGTTGGGTGCCTGGTATTACATCAATACCAAACTCTACTTCTCGTTCAGGAGGCAAACCTTGAAGATCTTCAGGAAATACATCAGAAAATTCATTTACTACCGAAATAGCGTGAAGAGTTGGTGCCTCTACTTCTGTATCCCTTACTCTAACTAAATGATATATGTATCCCTTGAAAATCATTCTTCTTGCCTTAAAATAAGAAATAAATCTACCTCTTGGCGCGCCAATTTCACCTTTCCATTCAAGGACTGATTCATTTGGAAAATGGAAATATACTTTTTCCATATAGCAAACAATTGTGGCATAAAAAGACACCAACCAGTCCATACCCATTATAACATTAAAATCCACCATTTCTAACTCCACAAGATCAGCCATCGTATCACGACCATAAATAGTTACTATGCAGTTTCGGTAAACCCTTCTAGCTATAATAGATTCCCCAACCGGTGTGGACACTTCAAATGGCTTAACTAATAGTTCGGGTATTCTTTCGAACTTTCCAGCAACCAATGGAGTAACAGAAGATAATGTAGAACCGGGATCAATTAAGACATATACATCGAATGAAAAGACAGACAACGTACCTGTAACCACATCTGGGGAAGCCTCTAAATTTTGTCGATCCGCTAGAGCATACGTACGATTTTGAACCCTGCTAGAACTCGTGGCTCCTCTATCACCTCTAACACAACCCATTGGTTGTGCACCCCTTCCTAAATAAAGCATCGTTGATGATGATACAACAAATGACCTCGTAGGTCGTGCCATACCTCCTATGCTCCTTCGTGGGCATTCTCTCATCATATGCCCCGACATACCGCACCAAAAGCAAACATTGGTCCCCAGCCGACATACAACTAAATGATACCTTTCACATTTATTGCATGGCTCTCGAGGAAGTCTCGATTGGCTCATATTTCCTTGCCCTTGGTGCCCCAGTGTCCGCGAACTCTGACTCTCACTTCTGTGCCCAAATTAATTTCCTCTGGACCCTTGGAACTGTGGTGGGGCACTAGCTACAGAATAAGAAGATAATGGCCTACGTGGTCTAGCAGAAAACTGTGGTCTGAACCCTCCTTGGGGTGCCATGAACTGCCCTGTAGATCTGGCCCTCTTGGAATATCCTCTTTCTAATTTCTGTGTTTTTCTTCTCTGCCTCTAATCTTCCATTTTTTGTGCAAAAGCTTGGATCCTCGCTATGTCCATATCTTTGTTCAAAGCGGCAATAGTATAATCTCTAACCAGATATGGATCCAGCCTATCCACATATTGATGAACTCTGTCATCCATAGTAGCTACAACATTAGGAGCATATCTTGACAAGGAATTAAATCGAAGACTGTACTCCCTCGCGCTTATATTTCCCTAACGAAGATTTAAAAACTGATCTGCACGGGCCTGACGAATCTCGAATGGAAGATAATGATCAAGAAATGCCACTTTGAACTCTTTCCAAGTAGCTGGGGGTGCATCAATACCCCTAGATCATTTCCAATCCTCGTACCAATATATAGCCTCCCCTTTAAATCTATACGCTGCTAACTCCACTGTCTCTCTACCCGTTACATGAATAACATCTAAGGCCCTTTGAATTTGATCAATAAAGTCCTGTAGGTCCTCATTAAGAGCTGATCCAGTAAAAATAGAAGGATCCATCTTAAAAAAATCCTGTGTATGAAGGCTAGCCGCCCTATCTGTACCACTAGGACCCGTGGTAGGAATGGCTTGCCCTTGAGCTTGCCCAGTAACTATACGAGTCAAAATTTGCACTGTATTTCTAAGATCTTGATCAGCAGCATTAATAGGTGGCTCTGGGGATATAGTTCTCCCCCTTATTTCTTCTGGAGTGGAAGAAATTTCTGTTGCATGCTCAGCTGGAGCCTCACTTTGATTAGCTGGTATAGTGGGTGACTTACTAGTCCCCTCTCCGGTAGCCACATCTACTTGCTTACCGATATTCTTGCTACTGGTAACCGGCATCATTACTATAACAAGAGAAACAAACGGATTCAGTGGTCAACTATGACTTCATATACAATATAGGCTCTATCGCACGATCTAAGAAATGAAGAAAAGAAACAATTCCTAAATGTCCATAGCCTCCTGTTTATAGATGCAGTGCACGACACACCGATAAACAAGACTCTACATAGACACGGATTTGTAGACTCACTAAGACAAACTTCTCTGATACCACTTTTGTCATGCCTCAAATCCTATTGGGGCGGACTGGCACCTGTAACCGAGGAGGCCCGGGAGAACCAGCTCATAACCTTATACTTCCCATCCATACCTCTATGACAACCTGAAATTCAGATAGCA
>NC_061112.1:137520683-137545372 GCF_002878395.1 Capsicum annuum | reverse complement strand
TAAAGTTTGAAGAGGATAGTGTGTACGCTAATCTAACTTTTTTCTTATAGAGGAGGAGAGATTGTTTTGAAACAAAGAAAACTTGATTTCTTCTTCACTTTGCAGCATAATTTTGCATTTCAACTATATATTTTCCTAATGCTTCTTATCATATATTTTAAAACTTCTTAATAATAGAGATTCTTAAACAGTGCAGAGCAGAATTACTTTCAAACATACTAAGCACTCTCTCTCGATTATTCTTCCCTGATGCCTCCTAAATTCGTTGTTTCCTTCTAGTATTGATTGTATTCCGACATTTAACAAACAATACCTTTTATTTTCTAAGCACGAGCAAGTTTGTACAACCCCTTAGGACTCATTGCCTCACATACGTACATGCAGAGGAACATTTATGAAAACCTAAAAAGTTATGCAATTTAATCTGCTAATATTATATGTCAAAAAACAAGTGTTCATCGGAGAAGCTAATGCTTTGAGAATCATATCATAGCACAAGAACTATCCTTCTGCACGTAAAGCACAACAAGCATATCTATCCTACGATAATGACAAAGAATAAGAAAAGAAACAAAATTAAAAAACATAGGAAAATTAAAAAAATGATGACCTAAAATTACGGACACACGTTCAAAAGAAGAGAGTAAGTAGCAATAAATCTGGACACACGTCCAAAAGAAGAGATTAAATAGCAATAAATTTTACCTTTGATCAACTGTTTCAGATTATACTGTTTGTTCAACCTCATCGATCATAGAATTAAAAGGAATCTGCAAACTTTTCAAAATAAAATTCCTAAAGATTACGCAAACAGGAGCAAGAAAAAACATCAAAAAAGTTTTCTTGAATATAAAATTTTAATGTACGTATAATCTAAAATTAAGGAACATATTCCATGTGAATATAATCAAAGAGGTAACCCGCCAACCTATAACGTAACTTTCTCTTCTTCTTTTTTTCCATAAATAATTTACCATTAATAGAATTTGGTTTCAATTCCCAATAAACTAAACATATGTACGGTTGTTTAATATTAAGATTTTAGTTATGATTCCTAAATATTATAAGTTTAGTACATTATTTAATTTTTTAAGAAAAGAATTTGATATAGTCTTTTTAAAATTTTGAACTTCTACACTTAATTTTCATTGAAATTTAATCATTATTTTAAATTATTTTCTCCTTAAATAATCAGTCTATTATTGTTATATGAAAAGTTATAGCATGAGTTTATCTCACAAACCAAATAGGAGATCAAGTTGGGAAAAGTCACTAAAATAATTTAGTTTTGAAATATTTAGCGGAAAAAAAAAAGTGAAAAGACGATTTAGTCTAAAGCGGGGTATTTTAATGAAGGACAAAAAGTTCAAATCACTTTTTTAAGGATTTTCACACTTTTAATATATTATTATTATTATAGATATAAATATAAATATAAATTATAAATTATAGATTATAAATTATAGCTTATAGCTTATAGATTATAGATATACTTAAGCGAGCAAGCGAAGGTTAGTTGAGCATGAAATTAAGGTCGTCAGCTCAGGTGGTAGGGAAAGCAAAGAATACTTCTATTCAATATAAATAGAATGTAATTTAGGCCAAATCGACCAACTGTGTATATATTATAACAATGACGATTATTAAATATAATAGAGCAAATATAGGTTGCATACGTGCTATCAAATTAAGCTCATCAATCAAGAATATAATAGGACATACAAATATTGCTCTTGTAGGACCATTATTAAACATTATCATATTTGCTAAAAGTTAATTACGAGAACTCGTAAGAGTCTAGCTAACCAAGATTGCGACTCTTGAGAATGATTCTGTCGATGGCGGAGTTAGAAATTTAATGAAGAGTGTGTAAATTTTCTTCACAACCGCATTAAGAATGTGTAAAATTATATACACATTCCTAATAGTTAACATCGAACCGAATTCAGGGGCCCGAAAAGCTTGAATCAAACGGCAAACATCGGTAATGGTTTAACTTTTGTACCTGAGTGGAAAATCTAGTTCTTCAAGACTTGGATGACTTATATTATACTCCAAATTTTTTCATGTTGAAAAGTCTTGCATGCCCAGAACATGGCCTCTTCTAGAGCCAGTAATTGTCACTCTTAGCCACAAGTAAGAATTTTGTTACAGTGACAAATTATTTACTACCTGCATGGACTTGCTAACGAAATACATACTTGTATAATTTTGCCATATTAACGTGTTACCGATCAAGTGAACCATGCAACTAGCCGTATTGACTTATGTCTATGCGTGAGAAAATTCCTTTGTGAATAATTTTAATTTTGCCTTTTTTTTAAAAATAAAGATGTTCTTTTAACGCTTTCTTATTTTAATTTATTTGGCTTATTTTGACTAGGTAAGAAGTTTTAAAAAATACAGTTAAGACTGAGGCCCCAAGATGTGTGCATTCTTCTTCCTATCCATAACTCTTCCTCTCCATGTCCTATTTGTTGAAAAAGAAAAGTAATTCAAACAAATTAAAATGAATGTAATATTATATTCCACATTATTTTGGATGTTTTTAGCTTACTATGCTGGTCGAGAGAAAAAGTAAAGTTAGATTTGAATTACACCGGGATAATTAAGCAGTACATGATGACAATTTTGTATTTATTCCCTTGCGATTTTTCTTGGAAGAACGATGGACCTTTCTTCATAGTACCAGCCATTTATGATGACACACGTCAATGACCCAAAAAAGGGGCAAACTTGACTAGGACATTTTTTGTGGAAAATTGTCATAGTAAAACAAATTAACCAAATCATCATTTAACAATATTAGTAGAAAAATCTCTGCTTATCTCTAATCTGATTACTATAAATAACCGCACACACAACTACACATCCTACCTCAACAAAAACATAAGAAAAAAAAAAACATAGGAAAATGGAGTTCTCTGTATCACCGGTGGCATTGTCTTGTCTCTTTTTCTTGTTCCTAATTACAGGAACTTTGGCACAAAATATTGGTTCAATTGTAACCAGGGACTTGTTTGAACAGATGCTGAGTTTTAGGAACAACGATGTATGTCCTGGCAAGGGATTCTACACTTATGAAGCATTCATAACTGGAGCCAATTCTTTTCCAGCTTTTGGTACTACTGGTGATGATACTGCCCGTAAGAAAGAAGTTGCTGCCTTTTTCGGTCAAACTTCTCATGAAACTAACGGTAATTTGGCTCATCCTACTATCAGTGTAATTTAACTTGTTGTACCACTTTGCATGTCTCGTTTCTAGATTACTAATACCACTTATTATCAGCAGTTGAATCTGTAACCGTTCCCTTTGCTCTTTGGCAGGTGGTAGTGCAGGAACATTTACTGGAGGATATTGCTTTGTTAGGGAAGGCAACCAAATGGGTAGCGGATTTTATGGCAGAGGACCCATCCAATTGACAGGGTACGTAAGACACCGGAAAACACTATACCAATCGTCTTTCAAGCCTGACTAGTCAATTACTCTATGTTTGTTTCAATTTTGTTTCCAACTTGTCAAAACTACGAAATCTTAGATGCAAAGGAAAAAGAAAATCAACTTATAGTTCTTTGATGACGAGGTAAGACATATGAATTGAATACCAAACGTTTAATTTGTCACCTTATTTAAACTCTGACTAGTCATCAATGTCTCTATATAGTACCTTGATGACTAATTTTGAAATTAATGATGAAACTTTTGCAGCCAATCTAACTACGAGCGCGCCGGAAGGGGCATTGGTGTTGGACAAGACTTAGTGAACAACCCTGATAAAGTGGCCACTGATCCTGTTATATCATTCAAAACAGCAATATGGTTTTGGATGACAGCACAGGATAATAAGCCATCATGCCACAACGTTATCATTGGACGATGGACGCCATCACCCGCAGATACGTCGGCAAATCGAAAGCCAGGCTACGGTGTCATAACCAATATTATTAATGGTGGAGTTGAATGTGGGAAGGGTCGGAAGGATGAAGTGGAAAATCGAATTGGATTTTACAAGAGGTACTGTGGTATGTTGAATGTTCCCACTGGAGACAACTTGGACTGTTACAATCAAAGGAACTTCTCCCAGGGTTAGGCTTCATTACATGTATAGAAATTATGTAACGTGTTACTATTACTCATGGAGATGACTCTAATAAATAAGGAGATTATGTGTTCCCATTATACATTATATAGAAAAGTGAAGCTGCTATAGAAGAGTGAAAATCTCTCTCTCTATATATATATATAAATATATCTAATTAAAAGGAGAGGACAAAGCCTCTCCGTTTAGCCAAGTGGAAGCATTAAATATTGACACCTGTAATCTATAGTTAATTAGTTAGGAAATAGTTGTTGCATTAGTTGTTTGCAATATTTCCGTTACTTTACGATTTGAAGTGGTTTTTCAAATTTCAAATTCACATTTTCACTTAATTCACAATTTTATATTCTTAGTTCAAAAATTTGTACGTTAGTTGGTTATAATTGTTACCCCTTTACATATTAATATACTACACTTTAAAAATACAAACTTCCTATACTATTTTTTTATTTAACATAATTGATTTTGAATTTGGATTATGTAACTGGATTATTTTTCTTTAATGATCATAACTACACTATTATCAATAACAACTTACAAGTGCAAACACACACAATTTATTACAAATCTCTTACTTGAAATTCACATTCAATAATTAAAAATTCAAATAAAATCAAATTACATCACATAAACTGCTTATACATTTAGTATATTGGCATCACTTCAAACAAATTCAGATTATGATGCAACCTTCTCATTGAAGCATATGTCATTATATATACAATATCCATCTGCATATAATTATAAAAAAATCATATGTTAGTAATTAATTATTACATTATGTTTTAAAAATTCATCCAAAATTTTTACATTGAATTAAGTAGAACATATAAACGAGTTAATTAGTTGAATTACAAAATTCATACTATAAGTACATACTACCCTTTTAATATTAAATCTTAATTAAAAATTAAAAATCAAAAATTCAGTTTTATAACTTCTTATTTATCCGTGTTAAAAAAAATGAATTTGATGGCAGAATTCTATAACTTTTAGATAATGTCTACCACAACTAACAGATAATTGTAAAATCTTTGGTACAATTATTTTTTTTTCTAAAAATTAAACATTTAACTAATTAGCAAATATAAACGATTTGAGATAGTTAAATTAAAAATTTCAGATGCTATTTGTACATATCACTGAGAAGCACATTATAAGTAGGGAAAAAGTTCAAATATGCCACCGAACTATCAGAAATGGCTCATTTATGTCATCCGTTAAAAGTTGGACTCATTCATGCCATCGCCGTTACAAAACTGGCTCATCTATGCCATTACTTTTAACAACCGATTTTTAAAAAACAGCTTGTCACGTGGCAGCATATTAGAGGTCCACGTCATTTTAAAAAAAAATCTAAATTTTTTTTTAATAATTTTTTATTTAACTTTTTTTAAAAATGGTGTTGGTTACGAAGTTTATAGATTACATATTTCCATGTTTTTATTTATCAAATAACGAATAATAAATTTTGCATATAACTAATGCTCATGTTTTTTCTAGATTCTTATTTTTAAAAGTAATTATATATATTTGACCAATCTTCTAGGTATTTATTTATACACGAACCCAAAATATTCAAACCTAAAATTCTAGTTCATCATAACTATTGCTAGTCCTTATATGCAATGAAAATAAAGAACGAAACCGTATTCTTATCAAATTTTGCCAAATGAAAAAGGTGAACATATTAAAATGATCAATTCAAAGACCTTAAATGGTTAATCCTTCTTAACACTTCGAAAAGTACACAATAGAGAAAGAAAAAAAATGCAAAAATGTGAACAATTTCTTCTGTTGGTGCATTGTCTTTTTTTTACTTTTCTCTCCCTTTTTGTGTGTATGCGCAAAATGTATGTAGTAAAGTATTGTGTGTGAATGTGTACGTTATCATTTATTATTTTTTTTATAATCATTTATATGCATGCATGGATAGATCATATATAATATCAAATCGCACTTCAAATTTAATCATAACAAAGACTTGAATACGATAGTATTACAACAACAAATGTAAAATAAGAGCAACTCTGTAATATTCTAATTGCAATCGCGATATTATATTATTAAAATAAAGGTAAAAGGGTTGCCTTTTGGAAAAATAGTTGCCAACAAAAGAAAGAAGAAACTGCGAACTCGAAACCACAAACCAAACCTCAAACTCCAACTCGTTGTCCACCCGTTTATGTTATTTGCTTTTTGTTTCTGTCAAATGTTTCTCCCCGTTCTTCTCAACTCTTCTCTTTTCTTGTTTTTCTCTACCAGTCCATGTTTTTTTTTTTCAAGGTTCCTCTCCCTTTCTTCCTGTTTTTGTCCTTTTTATTTTCCTAACTCTCCCTATTCGTTCCCCTTATCTTTGTGTTTTTCTATGTCCCCCTTTGTGTTTGTGTGGGTGTACTATATAATGTATAAAGTTGGGAAGTTGAGGGGTTGAGGAAAAGGTGGGGATGATTGGGGTAGTTTTCTTTAGGATAAGATTTTTTTTATAAATATATAATGTATAAGGTTGGGAAGTTGAGGGATTTTTTAATTTTTTTTAAAAATATTTATAAAAAAAAATATTTATAATAAAAATAATTTTTTAAAAATTAAATTTTAAAAAAAAAATTGAAAAATTAAAAAAAATGACGTGGACCTCTAATTAGTTGTCACATGGCAAAACTGTTTTCTAAAAACCAACTGTTAAAAGTAATGGCATGGATGAGCCAGTTTTGTAACGGCGATGGCATGAATGAACCCAACTTTTAACGAATGGCATAAATAACCCATTTCTGATAGTTCAATGACATATTTGAGTCTTTTCTCTTATAAGTATATATGATTATAATATTATTATAATTATAGATTTAATTTAATTTAATTCAATAAGAACTCTTTTATCACCGTCATATTTATCCATTACACGTCTATCTAATCTACGTAATACACAACCAATCCTTCTTATCCTTTATTGTAAACTTCCCTTTTATTTCTTCCCCTTCAGCAATAAATTCCACATATATTCTCTTCAACTCTTAAATTTCCTACGGTATTCTACTATATTCTACAGATTCCTTCACATACTCATGTAAACATTGTTTCCTTCTTAAACAACTTTACCATTCTACAAATTCCTTCACATACTTATGTAAACATTGACTTCAATTCTATTAATCTTTACCACAATCTACGTAAACCTACATACTCTTACCAAAAATGACAGATTTCATCAGTGACATTACAATCACAAAAATGCACTGAAAGTTAAAAGTTTTGGTTGTTCGACTATGGAAAGTGAAAGATTACTTTAATCCTAATGCTTTGTACGCAATTGAAATGATTCTACAGGATGAACATGTATCCAACAATTTCTAATTAATTTATATATTTATATTTCTATCTTAAACTAATTCATTAATCAATATTCTAACTTTTTTTTATAGGATGATCGGATACAAGCTTCTATATGTAGTTTTGTGCTTAAACAATTCAAATCTAATATCAAAGAACGTGGTTTATATGTTATGGAAAATTTTATTGTACGTAAGAATGCTACCAAGATAAGGGCCACAACTCATAAGTTGAAGATTAATTTTACACTACGAACAGTTGTTAATGAAAAACTAATCCATCTTTTCCAATGAAGTTCTTTGATTTCCGACCCTATTCGCACTTGATAAATAAGGTTTCTGTGAACGAATCAAAGTTATTTGGTAAGTAAAATTACACATCAACATTCAATGAATAGTACATAAATTGGGAATGTAATATTAACAAATTTAAATATTCTAGACGTTATTGGAGAAATCATTAGTTTCGATCAGATACAGACTCATAATGCTGGAGGAAGTTCCAGGAAGTTCATGAATATTGAACTTGAAGATGTTGAGTAAGAAAAAAAAATCATATGTTGATTATTTATAAACTTTATATTATAATATCAATAAAAGTTCTATCTTACAAGTTCTTTTTGCAGAAACAATAGACTATCATGTACTTTTTGGGGAAAGTTTGTTGAACAAATTATTCCTTAACTTCAACTTCTAACTTCTGATAACCAACCTGTTGTTGTTGCTCTACAACTCATACAGACACATAAATTTCAAGGTAATAGTCATATTGAAAACTATTTAATACGTAAATAAATTCACTGTATCTTACATATATTTTGTGACAGATTCCTATACCGTGCGCAACACTTGAAATGCCTCTAAGTTGTGGATTAACCCAACTGATGTTCAATCTGAAGAGTTTAAAAAACAATTGAGTATATCTTTTATGTCTTTTACATACATACACACACACACATATATATAATTTTTTCAAACTACAATCTAATATATCCCTGTCATGACTTACATTTTCTTTCTTTTATGTATGTAGGCTACTTACTGTTTGTGATAGTAACTTTGACAGAATAACTCATGCCATCTCACAGTAAAGTAACTCTGTGTTGGATGAATTATCAAATGGCACTTTACAAGTCAAGACAATTTTTAAGTTGTTGAAAATTGGGTTATCGAGGCAAAAGTCTTATCAGGACATATGATTGGACAAAAGGTTTTCATAACTAGAATGTCACTGACTCCATCTGATTTAAGAATACCCTTTAAGTTTCAAAGAAGACAGTTTCCAATAATTGTATCATTTGCCATGACTATCAATAAGAGCCAAGGACAATCTTTATCTCATGTTGGGCTATATTTGGAGAAAGTATGTTCACACATGGCCAGTTATATGTTGCATAGATAAAATCATAGAAAGAGGAGAAAATCACTATAACAACAAATTCAACAACAAATAAACCATAGACTTCACTTGCATGTTCAGATCTAGAAAGAGTAAAAGAAAATCACAGTAGTAGAACTTATCAGACATTACGAAGTTCGCAAATCCGATACCAAACAACGTAAATGGAGATTATTTTCAAAGATCTATACAAACTTAACAATAAACAACTTGGATTGATTCAAAGAACCAACAATACAAGTCACAATACTTCGATAAAACTAAGTTGGAAAAAAGAAAATCTTAAACGTTTCAGCTACCATTTTCTGTTCCAATTGAGTACATATTCATTTTTGTTAAAATTATCTTCAAATTTAAAGGTTGAAAATATTGATGAAGTTGAATAGGAAACTTTTCAGACATAAATGCTGACAAGGGTACTTTCCTAAATGTAGAATTGTTTATATGAATATAATGTTTTTTTTAATATATTTTGTCTTTTGGTATGCACTTTTTTATACATATTTTTAAAATATGGGTTGTGCTTTCATTTTAGTTTTAGATCAATTTATCTCATATAAAATATTTCTTGAAGAAGAAATATTATAATATATTATTTCTTATAAAAAAAATAATAATACACATACTCACGTATACCTCTTTATAATTTAATATAACTATTAACTTTGCCATTCTTTAATTTTTTTCTTGATTTTTTTCATTGTACTTATTCTTATAATTAAAAAAAAAATTATTACAGTCAATAAGAAATTAATAAAATTTTAATGTAAAAATAATATAATATTAATTAATTAAAATAATATGTCATTGAACTTAGAAATATTAAAAATTTATTTCATACTTAAAATAATGCACATTCATGTAATTATTATAAATAATTTTATTCTTTAGTACCACTTTATAGTTCATTTTTATTATCTTATTTAATGATATTCTTAGTATCATAAATGACTAAAAAAAATTAAATAAAATTTAATGACTATTTATATGTATAATTTCAAAACCGTATTTTAATTACATTCATTCCCCCATTTTTCTAAATCAAATAACAATTTCTTAATCATATACAAATAATTTATTTCTATTATACTATACGTAAATGCATAATTATTTTTTAAACTGGATTTAATCATTGCAATCAGTAATTATTTAAGAACTATGTTATTTATCCGCGCATTGCATGGGTATGTATACTAGTTATATTTAAAATGGAAGTTTCTTGTACCACATTAGACACTTGGAATATGATTTTTGTTTGATATTTAATTGCTTTCTTTGAAATGAAACTCAAAATCAATATCGAATGAGTCATATAAGTAAGGTTTGCTCAAATGTTCAAACAGCTTCATCATCAACCATAGATTGAGGATTCAAGTTACGTATCGATTCTTTTGAGGATGAGGTGAAAAAAAATAGATAATATCAAACGCATTACATGAAGCGCATAAACTCAACTACTTTTTCCCTTCTCTCATCCTTTTAAGTAAAAATCACACACTAGGAAATTATATAATTTTAAAAAGTACGAGTCAAAGAAAAAACAAGAAAAATTTAAGGCTTAAATCACCTTTCGCTCATTCATGTGATATTTAAGAACTTATATAGTTCATTAAATTAGTGCTTTCTATGATGACTAGTGAAATTAATCGTGCTTCGCGCGATTAATTAAAAAAATAATAAATTAATATATTTTACTAATTATATATACAAATATTAATTTTATAAAATGTTAGTTTCTCATTTTAATGAAATAGTAGGTAATATTTATACTTAGATCAGAAAAAATAATTTAGATTTATATTTTTATCCAAAATAATGATATCGTCTTTCATTTTTTTCTCAATATGTACAATTGAAATACTTTATATTTTTTGAAGTAAGCCTTTTATATGTACAGAGTTGAATTAAGAAAAAAAAATATGAATTATGGTGAAGTGGTGAGACTACTGTGCCCTTAATCAGAGGTCTTGAATTCGAGTCCAATATGAATTGTGGTGTAGTGATAAGACTACTTTGCCCTTAATCAATGATTTTGAATTTGAACCTTGGGTGGAAATAGAAAAAAAAATAAAAACAATTAGGGTGTATGAGTGTTGAAGTAAATAGAATAAGAGGTAATATTTTAAAACAATAATTTACTATATTAAATTAAAAATATTATCTTTTTATTTTAACTTTCATTATCTTTTGTTTGAGTACTTATCTTCCGTACGAATATCAATTCCTTTTAAAAAGTTTTTTAATTTCCATGACATGTTTTTATTATTACATTCGTTTATATATTATAAATAAATATTTTTAAAAAATTTGAAAATGAAACAAACAACAATTATGAATAATATTTAAAAGTAGCAGTTATAAAGAATTCAAATAGCTTTAATGTAACTAAATTAGAAAGAGTCAAAAAATCGAAACTATACAACATAGCACTTAAACAAAGAAAAATAGATCGTTTCAACCATCAAAAATCATTATCTCATGAAATTTAACAAATATTGTAAGCAATTGATAATTAATTTAGTGTCTACTGCAACCTGACTTTTTGATCAATCACAGAGAAACGACACATTTAAAATATCTACTATCAAAATTACTTCGTGTCGTGAAGATGTTTTTGGTTATACTTATTTTGCAGAAGAATAAAATTACTTATAAAAAATGCTAAAATTTAAAAAACATGATCAAGTACATAAAAATGAATAGAAAAGGTTGAGTATGAAATATTTCTCGCCTTTCAATACTCCTTTCATCTTACATATTATAATTCACAAGGTAAAGATAGAGAAGAGAAAGAATGGAAGTCTTCGTGAAACAAAATATGAATTTATATAGCAAAATAGAGGAAAGTCATAAGACTGTCAAATTGAAGTTTGGGAGTTATAAACATAAAATTTATGGGAGTTACAAATGTTATTGAAAGTAAAATTTAAAAAGTATGAGTTATGAGTAGTTATTCCTTAAAAATACATTAAATATTTTAAAAAAACTTGAAATATTAAAAAATATTATTGGAAATCCTACATTTTACTTTTAGCTAAATATTATTTACCCTATCGTGCACGCATGACATAAGGCAATAAAAATAATGCAGAATATTCCACAAATAAGCACAAACTAAGATGAATTGAGTGATGCAATTTAAATGAATAATTATACCATTCAATTTTCCATTAATATATATTATAATTAATAATTTATAAATATATATATATATATATATATATATATATATATATATATATATATATATATATATATATATTGTATCAATATTGTATATGGACTGTATATGAACTACGTAAGCCAAAATAACCCAAATTAGGAAATGACTATAAAGCGAAAATAGTATATCTGACTGGCCACTTTTTGAAAAATTTTCAAACTTGGGTTATTTATTTTAAAAAGTGTTATAAAGTGTCATTTTCCCTAATACTTTAGAGGATGGGCCTTGATTAATGCGACCGTCTTTGGCCCACAAAAGATATGAGTTAACCCAGTGCTGTTAATCCAGTGTTAGCCCATAATTTGTCACCCTCACGCAGGTATCGAAACGGGTCAAAGACGTTTAAAGGAGAAAGAAAAGGTCAAAGAGCAGAGAAGATAATATACAAAAATAAGGAGAAATAAAATAGAAAGAATAATTGTTACTGTAGCTGTTAACACAAAAAAGTTTGAGATAGACCTGGACTAAGAACTATTTGTGGGAAATGCAATTTTATTAAATTTAAATTCGTATAAAATTTGAATTATATTAAATTCAAAGTATATTAGTCCCAAATAAATATTGTGGATTAATATAATTGAATTAATTATTTAAGTCCAAATAGGTATGAATTTAAATAAGACCCAATATTTATTGGGTTAGTCCATTAATTTAGGCTACAAGTGATGAGCCCACTTTACTAAGCCCAACATATTGTCATATTCTAGAGGCCCAAATAAGCGCCACGTATCAAATGACATGCCATGTCAAATCAAGTGAAGGAGCCAATAGGATATGTCACATGTCAAACTGATGCAGCAGACCCATGAAATAAAAGCTCATAAAAAGCGTCACATCACTTAAATCTGATTGGTCAAAGGAAGTCCATATTCATCAGGACTCTTCCTTTCCTACAACTATAAATAGGGGCCTCATAATTCAGAAAAAGGACCCCCAGACCCCAGAACTCTAACAAGCAGCAAGAGAAAGCTCGTGGATCAAACGTCGCAATTTCTCTAAAAAGCTTAAGCATTCAAATTAAGTTCATCAAAGTTCAAGATCAAGACCGCAATATTCAAGAATAAGCTCAAAAGCTCTTGAATTCAAGCACAAGTCAGGATCAAGTCCCTCAAGTCCATCAAATCAAATTCAAATTCAAGACTAAGCTTTAAGCCCTTGAATTTATATTCGAAAAGGCGAATCAGAGGATTCACAGAAATTGTGACACTCACTTATTGAAATCAATAAAATCGATTGTTGCAATATTTTCTTGTCTCGAATTATTAATTTTTCGATCTCAAAATTTTACTGTCCAACAAATTCTGGCACGCCTAGTGGGACAATCTCTACCTCTCATCTCAACTTTTCATACTTCAAAGTTTAAGAACAACGAAATAACTTCCAAGAAGGTCAATTCTCAATCAACTGCTTCCAAGACTGTAGATTCAAAGTTCTCTGCTGAAGAAGAAAACATCCTTGGTGTTACTTTCAGAAGCCTGGGAGCTGTCACAAGAAGCAAGGCAGGCTTGCTAGGACAACAAACACATCCAGTGTCGCCCGCTCCAGCTCCAGTTTTTAGATCTCCAACCCCAAAAGGAATGAAGTCCAATGCAAGTGCTTCAGAAGAAGGAAGTAGTGTGGCCGAATCGCTGAAAAAGACTCTAGCTCTACTTGAGCATTCCGGTTCCAAATACTCTAGAGCCAAGAGCGATGGTCGTTCAACAAATGTGGCATCTCCACTTACACCACATAAGCTAAGTACTTCAAAGATCAACTTATGTGATAATTCATGTTACTCTTCAACATCTCTTGTGATCATGCAAACATTGGTAACTGATGTCTCATCTGTGGAGGAGCAACTTACGAAGCTGACAAAGGCAATTGAAGGCCTGACCAACTATATTCAGAATCAAGAGGCTAGGATTGATAAGATAGTGGATAGGGTGGAAGACTTGATATACGGAGAATCTAGTCATGCGCCAGGAAAAGCTCCAGAGGTTCATGAGATAGAAAATCCTGTGAAACAAACACCATTGACTAAAGAGGTGCAAGTTTCTGCTGAGGGAATAATCCCGATTGGGCAATTGAGGAAATTTATTGAAGGGACCCTCAAAGACAAGTATGATGTTGTCACCAAGTCTTTCCTTGCATATGCCAAACCTTACACTGCAAGAATAGATAGCCTCAAAATGCCTGCTGGCTATCAACCCCCCAAATTTCAACAATTTGAGGGCAAAGGTAACCCAAAACAACATGTCGCACACTTTGTCGAGACATGTAATAATGCTGTAACTTACGGCGACTATCTTGTCAAACAGTTTGTTCGTTCCCTAAAGGGAAACGCCTTTGATTGGTACACAGATCTCGAGCCTAACTCTATCGGTAGTTGGAAGCAATTGGAACATGAGTTCCTGAATCGCTTTTATAGCACAAGGCGTACAGTGAGCATGGTAGATCTCACAAATACTCGACAAAAAAAGGACGAACCAGTCATTGACTTCATCAATCGATGGAGAAATACTAGCCTAAACTGTAAAGATAGGCTCAGGTAAGCTTCTGCGATAGAGATGTGCATCCAAGGAATGCACTGGGGGCTTCTCTACATCTTGCAAGGCATTAAGCCAAAATCCTTTGAAGAGTTAGCTACTCGTGCTCACGATATGGAGTTGAGCATGTCTTCTGCTGGAAAGGAAGGAGCACCTATCCATGACCCTCGAAGAGGAAAGGTTAAGCAAGAACCCAAGAGATGGGGTAAGTTTGTCCCCCAAAATGATAGCAAAGAATCCATGAATGTTGATGTGTCTCCTGTGAAAGTCACCACAAAGGTGAGAAAGAATCAAAGTGTAAAGAAGACTTCTGGAGCACGTCCAAATCAGAAAATGTTAAAGGAGATGAGAGAAAAAGAATATCCCTTCCTTGATTCTGATGTTGCTGAGATTTCGATGAACTCCTTCAGCACAAGCTCATCAAACTCCCAGAGACATTTTAAGGAGAAAGAAAAGGTCAAAGAGCAGAGAAGATAATATACAAAAATAAGGAGAAATAAAATAGAAAGAATAATTGTTAGTGTAGCTGTTAACACAAAAAAGTTTGAGATAGAACTGGACTAAGAACTATTTATTGGCATATTATGACTTCCCCTCCTCTGACTATTTATTAGCGTATTTTATTGATATTTATTTACACAAATTTTTTAAAATATTTATTTATTGATAATTTTTATCTATTTATTAGCTAATAAACATCACTAAAATACACTAATAAATAGTTCAGGAGGTCATAGGCCCCTGCAAAGTTTAGGCATATTACAGTAAATTTTATCAAAGTGTGCTTATATTTTGAATTATTTCCCTTAATATAACTGATATCAAATATTAGTTATTATTTTAAAAGTTATTAATTTTAGGCATTCTTTTTGCACGAAAACATTTGTGAAAAAAAATACTTTAAATTAAAACCCGGAACAACTCCAACAAATGCTATTAGAATTTCAAGGATTAACAAGTCAATTAGAAAAGCTTCATAGGGTTCAAAAATTTGTTAAGAGTTCCAAAATCAAGGAAAGTTTTATGGGTTTCAAATAGTGTCGAGGAGCGATAATTTTTACTACGCTAGGTTCAAGATAAAAAAAAAAAAAATCGAACTAATCGGAGGAGGTTTAATATCTAATATATATAAAAGAAAAAAATTTAATGTATAGAGAGTGTAGTTTTTCGCCGAAGGATTTCACCATGGCCATAAGCTGCCTCCACCCCTGAGTTCATACATTTGTAAGTTCAATATCAAAGAACGCCTCATAAGGTTCAAATCTTTATTAAGTTTTTCTATACTTAAAATAGGATTATTTTTGTTTGTATATATATATATATATATATAGTAGTCAAGTGTACGTGCTTTGCACGTGTACTTTATGTCAAACCGCTAATCAATGTCAAGCCGTCAGTTAACATAAAATATTATTGAAAATAGCAATTGACTTTAAATAAAATATAATTTTTATTTCATATGCTAAAATAAAATGATAATAATAATAATAATAATTAGTTAACATAAAACATTATTGAAATAGCAATTGTCTTTAAAAAAAATATAGTTTTTATTTCATATAATAATAATAATAATAATAATAATAATAATAATAATAATAATAATAATAATAATAATAATAATAATAATATATGTTCAGAGTAATTTTATAAGTAAGGTTTGAAGAGGATAGTGTGAACGCTAATCTAACTTTTTCCTTACAGAGGAGGAGAGATTATTTTGAAAAAAAGAAAACTTGATTTCTTCTTTACTTTGCAGCATAATTTTGCATTTCAATTATATATTTTCGTAATGCTTCTTGTCATATATTTTCTCTAATCATATATTTTAAAATTTCTTAGTAATAGAGATCCTTAAACATTGCAGAGCATAATTACTTTCGAACAGATTAAGCACTCTCTCTCGATCATTCTCCCCTGATGCCTCCTAAATTCGTTGTTTCCTCCTAGCATTGATTGTATTCCGACATTCAACAAACAATACCTTTTAATTTCTAAGCACGAACAAGTTTGTACAACCCCTTAGGACCTGTTGCCTCACATACATACATGCAGAGGAACATCTATGAAAACCTAAAGAGTTATCCAATTCAATCTGCTAATATTATATGTCAAAAAACAAGTGTTCATCGGAGAAGCTAATGCTTTGAGAATCATATCATAGCACAAGAACTATCCTCCTGCAAGGAAAGTACGACAAACATATTTATCCGACGATAACGACAAAGAATAAGAAAAGAAACAAAACTAAAAAACATACGAAAAGTAAAAAAAATGATGACCAAAAATTACGGACACACGTTCAAAAGAAGAGAGTAAGTAGCAATAAATTTGGACACACGTCCAAAAGAAGAGAGTAAATAGCAATAAATCTTACCTTTGATCAACTGCTTCAGATTATACTGTCTGTTCAACCTCATTGATCATAGAATAAAAGAGATCTACAAACTTCTCAAAATAAAATTCCTAAAGATTACACAAACGGGAGCAACAAAAACAACCAAAAAGGTTTTCTTGAATACAAAATTTTAATGTACGAATATAATCAAAGAGTTATCCCGCCAACCTATAATGTAACTTTCTCTTCTTTTTTTTTTTTTCATAAATAATTTACCATTAATAGAATTTGGTTTCAATTTCAAATAAACTAAATCATACGTACGATTGTTTAATATTAAGATTTTAGTTATGATTCCTAAATATTATAAGTTTAATACATTATTTAATTTTTTTAAAAAAAGAATTTGATATAGTCTTTTTAAAATTTTGAACTTCTACACTTCATTTTCATTGAAATTTAATTATTATTTTAAATTATTTTCTCCTTAAATAATCAGTCTATTATTGTTATATTTGTTGAAAAAGAAAAGTAGTTCAAACAAATTGAAATGAATGTAATATTATATTCCACAATATTTTGGATGTTTTTATTTTATTATGTTGGTCGAGAGAAAAAGTAAAGTGTTAGATTTCCGAATCTGCAGATCGCAATCAAAATTCAACATACAAAACCCTAGTATTTCGAGAGATCAAGAGAAACTGAAGAGTTTTTTTTTATATGGAAAAATATCTCTATATACATCTAGAAGGGTCCATATATTTGTATATACAAAAATAGAAAAAAGAAAAGAGTTATATTGTGCTTAGGCCCGGGTCGAACTTCTTCTTGGGCTTATTAGTTGGGCCAATGTCAATACCCCCATCCCCTCAAGCTAGAGGGTGTAAGCACGCCCAGCTTGCGTAAAGAAGAACTATGGAGAGGTCCGGAGAGAGTCTTAGTCAGGATATCAGCCAGTTGATGAGCAGAGGAGACATGATGCAAGGAAATAACACCAAAGTAAAGCAGTCATGAACATAATGACAATCAGTCTTAATATGTTTAGTGCGTTTATGAAACACCGGATTGCGAGCATATGTAAAGCAGCTAAACTGTCACAGAAAACAGGAACAGGAGAAGAAACAGATAATCCAAAATCAGTAAAAATACGAATGAGCCAAACAACCTCAGCCACAACTTTTCGTAAAGTTCTGTATTCAGCCTCAACAGAAGATAAAACAATGGTGGGTTGTTTCTTGCTTTTACGGGAAATAGGGAAGCCACAAAAAAAAATGTAAAAACCAGTCACAGATCATCTGGATAAAGTGCAAGCAGCCCAATCAGAATCAGCATAAGCAATAAGGTCCATAGAAGATATAACAGGCAAGAAAATGCCATTTTAAGACATGAAGGCCAACCAACATGTATGGATTGCATGGAGGATTAACAAATTGACTGAGATGATGAACAACAAATGAAATATCAGGTCTTGTATGTTGAAGAAAATTGAGCTTTTCAACAAGACGGCGACAAAGGGAAGGATCAGCCATGTCAGAAGTTAATTTGACAGTAGGATCTAAAGGTGAAAACACAGAAGTGAACTGAGAACACAGAAATTCCTCCAACAAGTCAGAAGTATACTTCTGTTGGGTAATAAGATACCCAGAGTCATGTGTAATAACCTCAATCCCTAAAAAGTAATGAACTAAACCCAAATCACTAATCTTGAATTGTTGATCAAGAAAAGATTTGAGGCTGCTCATCTCAGAAATACCAGATCTAGCAAGAAGGATATCATCCACATAAACCACAAGAACCACCAGAGATGTAGAAGTACGTTTAGTAAATAAAGAATAGTCATTTTTTCTAGAAATGTAGCCTCTAGATAACAGAGCCTCAGACAATTTAGAAAACCATTGCGTGGAAGGTTGTTTGAGGCGATATAAGGATTTCTTGAGTTTACAAACCATAGGAGCCTTACTGGAAGAAGCAGCAGAGACCTGAAGGCCAAGAGGTATTTTCATATAAACATCCTCATGAAGAAAAGCATTATTGACATCCAACTGGAAAGCAGTCCACTTATTCTTAGTAGCAAGTGACAGGAGACACTTGACAGTGGTTAGTTTTACAGCAGGTTAAAAAGTTTCATGGTAGTAGATGCCCTCTTTTGGGGTATCACCCCTGATAACCAACCTAGCCTTGTACCTCTCAATGGACCCATCGGATCTCTATTTTATCTTATAAACCCATTTGTAGGAAATGGCCTTCTTATGAAAAGGAAGAGGGACAATCTCCCAAGTATGGTTTGCCTCAAGAGCCTTGAATTTTTGTTGCATAGCCTCTTGCCAGGCAGAGTGAGAAATAGCCTGCTGGTAAAACTGAGGTTCATGCAAGTGCAGGTCAGAAACTAAAACCTTCGAATTTACACTAGGAGGAGGAAAATATGGTTAAGCAGAAGAACAGATATAATCAGTAAGGTGAGAAGGAGGATGGACTAATCTAGCGCTTCTTCTAAGAGGGACAATAGCTGGAGGAGGAGAAACATGAGTAGAAGAGGGAAACTGAACAGGAACTGAAGTGATTTCTTCAGTGTCAACAAAAAATGGAGGAGGTGGAAAAGTGGAAGAAACAGGATGATCAGAAAATGGAAATATGTGTTCATGGAAAATGACACTTCTAGAATGAAAAATAGATGAGTTAGATCGGTTGAGCAGCTTATATCCCTTCTTGCCACAAAGATAACTAATAAAGAAACTAGGAATGGATCTAGGATAGAATTTTTCTTTAGGGTGGATAGTAGAAACAACATAACATAAGCAACCAAAGCTCTTTAAATGCTCATAAGAAGGAGAAGAACCATGCAGTTTCTCAAAATGAGACAAATTGTTTAGAATGACAGAGGGAAATATATTAATAAGGTAAGTGGCAGTTAGAACACATTCACCCCAGTATTTTAAAGGAAGATGGGATTGAAATAATAAGGCCATAGAAACCTCAAAAAGATGCTTGTGTTTTCTCTCAACAACCCCATTTTGTTAAGAAGTGTGAGGGATAGTGGTCTGGTGAAGAATTCCATTAGCAAAAAAAAATTTGTAGATCAGTACTGGTACCCAATTCAAAAGCATTGTCAGACCTAAAAGTGTGAACATTAGACTGAAAATGAACTCTAACCATATTGACAAAAGCTTTAAGAACAAAACTGGCACTACTTTTAGGATACAAAAGGTGTGTCCAGGTAGTCCTTGTAAAGTCACCCACTAGGGTTAAGAAATACCTAAAACCATTGTATGTTTGTGTGTGGTAAGGCCCCCAAACATCAATGTGAACTAACTCAAAAGGAGAAATGGAATGAATATTACTGGAAGAAAAAGGAAGTCTATGTTGCCTAGCCTTAGGACAGACATCACATAAGAAGGACTGGGAAGAAGAAATGAGACCAAAAATAGATAGAATAGATCTCATTTTACTATAGGGAAGGTGACCCAATCTTTGAATCCAAAACAAATCAGTATTATTAAAATCAGAAGAAACTTTACAGATAGCAGGGAAAAGATTAACAACAGAAGTAAAAGAGAAACCAGGTACTGAAAGACATGAAGAATTAGTATTAAAATAATATAAACCATTTGCTACTCTACCAATTTCCAACTGCATCTTCAGAGAATGGCCCTGTAAAGTGTAGGTAGAAATAGTAAAAGTAGCACTATAGTTGAATTAAGTAAGAAGTTTGTGAAGGAAAATAAGATTGAACTAAAAAGAAGGAACTAATAAAACGTTATGTAAAACCATATCATGTCTGACATGTAATGATCCAGTAGAGACAACTTTAACTTTATAGCCATTAGGTAAGCTGATTAAAAGAGGAGTGGCTAAAGGACTGATGTTGTGTAAGAGATGTTTGTGGGGTGTCTTGTGATTAGTTGCACTAGAATCGAGTGTCCAAGAATCTGTTCCTAAGGAAGATACTGCACAAGTATGAAACACAGCAGAGTTAACAAGAGGGTGATTCAACACACCTGAAAAATGTGCAAATCCTGTTTCCTCAGGAATAGAAACCTCAGGATTACATGGCAAAGAATGAGAAGTAGAAGATTGATGCACATGCTTAAGATTTTGATAATGTTGAAACTGCTCTTTAGTCAGTTTACTCATGATCATCAAGTCTCAAAGAAGAGATCCCAGCATCAGAAGTTGGATTATCAAAAAGCACACAGGATGCAGATTTGTTTTCTTTAGAAGATTTAGGGTCAGGAGGATAACCAAGGAGTTTATAGCATCTGTCAATTAGATGACCAGATTTCTTACAATATCTGCAGAACAATCCAGAAATAGGGATGGAAGAAGAGGGAAACCTCTTAGACTCAGGCTGAGGAGAATTGTAATTTCTGTATGCAATAGTTGGGGGATGGGTAGAAAAATTCCTTTTATGATCAAATTGGACATTTTGAGTAAAATTTCTCCCATAAGAAGGATTCTGAGTATAAGTATTGAAAGAGGCCGAGTCATTTGAAAAACCAGGAATAGGAGCAGAAACCTCTTTTTGCTTTTCAACATGCTGGAGCATGGAATAATAACTACTCAGAGAATAGAGAGTGGGTAACATCAAAATGTTACTTTTGCATACAGATTAATCATCATTAAGTCCACTTAGAAACTGAAATAACTTTTGTTGTTCTAGGAATTTCCCAAAAGCTCCACACGTGCATACTGAACCATATAAGAAGTGTGAAGTTCATCCCAAAGATTGCGTAGTCTGGTGAAATAAGCAGTAATACTGGATGAAACTTGGGAAGTAGAGTTGATTTACTTTTGGAGCTGAATGTACTTGGTTCCATTCGATTGACCAAACTGCTCATTTATGTCTAGCCATATGTCCTTAGCCGCGTCAAAACACTTGACACTGATGGCTAAGTCGGTGGATAGGGAACAGTACCAGTTATGAGCCCTAATTTGTTTTTAGCTGAGAGTGCAGTAATCATATTCTTTCTCTAACCCACAAACCCATTATCATTGAAGGAGGTGAAACCAACCGAGTGTCTGGGATATCGGAAGGATATATGTAGAAGGGATGAGTTGGTGAAACGAAAAACTCGTCAAAACCTTCTACAGTACTCTAATTTTCAGTAGACATTGAAACTAGCACCAAAATCTCAAATGATATGCTTACAGATATAATAACATACAAAACATAAAAATTTTACCCCAAAAAATTGATTTTCACAGCTTGTGAACACAGATGTATAGACGCACAAATATACCCTAATCAAATCAGGATAAAATAGAGATTACCACCCTTCTTCGTAACCTGAAGAAGTAAGGTCTTAAAAAAATAAAATCTGCGTCAAATTGAAGCAAAACTCAGTAAGATCTCTTAAGATCCAAAAATCAAATAGCCAAAACCCATCGAGGGTAATATCGGAGGATAGAGGAAGACGAGGGGAGTCGAAATCCCTTCTCCGATACCATGTTAGATTTTCAAATCTACAGATCACAATCAAAATTCAACATACAAAACCCTCGTATTTCGAAAGATCAAGAGAAACTGAAGAGTTTATTTTGATATGGAAAAATATCTCTGTATACATCTAAAAGGGTCCACATATTTGTATATACAAAAATAGGAAAAAAGAAAAGAGTTATATTGTGCTTGGGCCTGGGTCGAACTTCTTCTTGGGCTTATCAGTTGGACCAATGTCAACATAAACTTAGATTTGAATTGGCAAAAATTTACATATAGTCTCATTAGAGTATCTATAACTAACTTCCTAGTTTAAATTTTAATATTTACAACTCATAGACAAAATAAATGACAGTTTTATGTATATATATATACAAAAAAGAAGAAAAAATCCATAACAACAAAAAGAGATAAAAAAAGAAATTTTAATGTAATAAATGTCCTTAATCTTCTCCAACTTTTCATTTATTTCTCTCATATAACATATCAATAAATATGAATTTATGCGTTAATTACTTCCTCAAAAGTTGATTTTTTTTTTAAGAAAAAAATTGTGATCTACAGGAGAAAGTTGGTAATTCGTGCATACAAAATTCTGGTATATACGATTTACGCAAATTATTTTTTTATCTGAATTTATTTACTGAAATTCTTTTTTGAATCTAATATGCAATAAAAGTTGATTCAGTTTCAACATAATGAAAATCGATTTTATTATTGGTTTGAATTAGATTATCGAAATTGAATGCACAATATAAACTTCAAACACTTTCAAATTGCCAATTTTGTAATTACTATCATTTTTGTATACAATAACTTCAATTGTAATTTTGTGTTTCAATTTTTCGTATTCAATTTTTATTTTCGTAATTTTGATTTTTCTTCACAGAATTTATGTTAGTTTTTTTTTTCTAAATCCCATTTGTAATTGCAATTTGTGTGATATATTCATTCATTACTCTACTGCATATTTCATAATATACATATTGACAGTCTATTAATATTTTTTATGTATATATAGTAATAGTATATTTGAATTTCTGTATATCTGTTAACATAAGTGTATAATTGTATTTGTATATCTGTTTTAAAGGTTACAAAAATTGTTTTTATTATTTGTATATCTGTTGTTTGTATATCTGTATATTAGTTTACATAAATTTGATATTTGTATATCTGTTGTTTGTATATCTATATATACATATATTCAAATGAAGTATACATATATTCAAATCAAAACTGTTGTTTATTATTTGTATATCTGTTGTTTGTATATCTGTATATACAAATTTGAATGTTGTTTGTCAACGAAATTGCAAACGAAATATACATATATTCAAATCAAAATTATTGTTTATTATTTATATGTCTGTTATTTGTATATCTGTATATATAAATTTGAATGTTGTTTGTAAATGAAATATACATGCAAACGAAATATACATATTTGTATATTTGTTGTTTGTATATCTGTATATACATTTATGCAAACGAAATAAACATATACATATATGTTTATTATTTGTATATCTGTATATACAAATTTAAATGTTTTACATAATAACAATTTTGAATGTATATACATATATGCACTCGAAAATTGTATATATCTGCATATGCATTATCCTTCAAAATGTATAAGTGAAAGTTAACTGTATATACATATATGTAAATTGTATATACATATATCAAAAATTCAAACTGTATATACATACATGCACTCTAACTCTGTATATATATGCATGTATTATTCTAAAAAAAAAATTTACGGATCTACATATATTGAAACAAAAATATATATTGACCAACAATTCTGTTTCATGAGAATATATACAAAAAAACATCGTAATCATTGTCAACTTCATTGCTCCCTCTTTTAGATTTAGATACCTTAAAATATTTTTTCCTTTCCGCCTTGCTAAAAAATGCAAAATTCTTTTCTTTTTTTTCTTATTTTATAAATCATCTATAAAAAAAAAGGGAGTGACTTACATAATATATAAAAATTTATATTATAAAATAAAATCCGCAAAAATGAAGAAATTATAAAAACGGGGGAGTACTCCTCCTTTTCTATTTTTTTTCGTAAAATAGATGAATAACAAAGAAATTTAACGACTAACTGACATAATATATAAAAATTTAAGAAAATTAAATCTAATAACAATAAATATCCTAAATTGATTTTCTGTGGTGAAAAATAACAAACGATTGATTTTCACCAGAACCAAGTTCAAACGATTACTTCGCCTCAACAGAACTTGTTTTAGTCAATAAGAAATCCAAAGCCAAAATTCTCGAACAAGGACCCACCACCACGAATAGAGCTCCAACTCAC
>NC_061112.1:137511316-137517683 GCF_002878395.1 Capsicum annuum | reverse complement strand
AAAAACAAAATATATTAGACACAAAACAAAAGGGACATTGCATTTCATTAAATAAAAGATAGAAGGGTTTAAACATAGATGCTAACATAACATAAACAAACTAAAATCCGAATTACAACTCTGAAATAACTCAGATAAACAGAAAGAAAAACAAAATAAACTACCAAAGCTCCCTCCTGACGGGGAGAGGAGTGACTTCTCAATTATTGAGCCGAACAGCTGGACCTATGAATTGCACGTCTGCCATACTGGTACCTTCTCCTGCTTCGACTATATCAACTTCAATAAAAAGGTTCTGGAAGTCATCAACTAATTCAAGTTCAAATTTCACATGCTTCGTGACACCGCTCTTAACAAATGATTCACTGAGTAGTGGTATTGGTCGAGGGAGTGACCATGTTTTCTTTTTCCTTCCCTTAGCTTTCTTCAGATCTTCATCCGTAGACTCAAATCCCAAACCAAACGTGCCCACGTTCTCACTCAGACATATGGGATGAACTATACTGTGCAGAGACGCTCCCAAACCCTTTCCTGGCTCAAATCCGTATTTCCAAAGTTCACTCACCATCATGATAGAAGCAGAAGACAATTGTGGTCCTGGTATAGCCTGTCATTCAAGGATACAATTCACTTGCACTGTATCAAAAATTTGATAGACGAATATCTCCTCTACGTTATTTGCTTCAATAAGAGACAAGGGAGAATCTTTATAGGCTAACAAATCTCCTTCACCATGAATAACTACTTCTTGCCTGTCATGCTCAAACTTAATCATTTGGTGCAGTGTAGATGCAACCACCTTGGCCTTGTGGATCCACGGCCTTCCCAACGACATATTGTAAGAGGAGTCTACATTCAATACTTAAAACTCTATGGCGAACTCAACAGGCCCTATGGTCAACATTAGTTCTATTTCGCCAATGGAATTTGATTTTGCACCATCGAAAGCCCTAACACATACATTGTTGAGCCTGATCCTGTCAACACCAATATTCAACTTTTGCAAAGTAGAAATAGGGTAGATATTTGCACCTGAACCTCCATCAATCATAACATGAGTGACATAGAAATCTTCACACTTCACTGTAATGTAAATGCCCCGGTTATGCCCTGTACCTTCAACAGGCAATTCATCGTCAGAAAAGTTGATCCGATTGACCTCAAAGATTTTTCCAACCATTTTCTCAAGTTGGTTGATTATAATCTCCCTTGGAACATATGATTCATTTAATACCTTCAGTAAGATATCACGATGCTCCTTGGAGTACAACAACAAAGATAAAAGGGAAATTTGAGCAGGGGTTTTCTTCAACTGGTCTAATATTGAATATTCTGGCAATTTCATCTTTTTCAAAAATTCTTCTGCCTCTTCTTCGGTGATAGGATTTTTGATAGATGATGGTCCACTCGTTGTTGGCTTGGACTTTCTTAAGCTTTCAGGCACGAAGCATCTTCCTGACCTAGTCAAACCTCCTACCTCATCTACATCTTCTATAACTTCTTTCCCGTGATAGGTCATCACAGTCCTCCCATAATTCTAGGAAACCCTTTTTGTATCAACTATCTTAGGTTGGGTCACCGGTTTGAGGACAATAGGCGCTGCCAGTGCTCCTTTCACCGTCAAGATGGGCTGACTCAGAGCTCCTACCACCGTCAACTTAGGTTTATCCTGACTTGAATCAACATACCTTCTAGATCCTTGTACTGTTATCAGGGGTTTCTTTGTGCTTTCTTGGGCTTTATCTTCTCTCATTCCTTTTTGGTTCAATGATATTGCTTTCAAAGACTCCGCTACATTTATCGATTTCTCCTCAATGGTCTGTATCTTGACAATAGGCTTATAACCCCTCGAAGACTCTTTCCCATCATATATCAATTCTAACATATTGGCTTCAGCATGGGTTGGCAGCGGATTTTGGTTAATATTTAGACCCTCCGGGGCCTGGACCAGCATCTGATCTGTGTCAATTAAATCTTGGACAGCTCTCTTTAAATGCCAGTATTTCTCGATGTCATGGTCTGGCATATCAGAACAGTACGCACATCTTAAAGAATAATCGAGATTCCTCGACGGTGGGTTTGAAAGCCTTCCTTGGATTGGGCTTAAAACCTTCAATTTTCTCAGCCTATCAAACAAACTAGCATATGACTCCCCAAGAGGTGAATTAATTTTTGACCGTCTTCTCCTTCTTATACTCGGGCCTAGGCTGAAAACCAGGTCTGGAGGGATTTTGGTAATTTGGTGGAGCGAATGGGCGATTTTGTAGAGCTTGCGCACGCCACTGTGGGTAAGAAGGGGTTTGGGCATATGGCTGCACGCTATATACTGGGTATAGGGGTGGTGGAATGAAATATAAAGGGTTTTGTGGAGGGTAGTAATGGTGGGGAGGAATATATGGAGCTTGGACGTAGACTTGGGCTTAGGATTGGGGATAGGGGCGAGGTGGTCTATTGGGATAGGAATGGGTTCCAGCTACGACATTTTCCACGTCCCCTTTTTTCTTTTTACCTCCAAATGCGCCAGATCCACCTTGAATCGCTTGTGTGGTGGCTTTTAATGCAGCAAAACTGACTATTCGGCCGGTCTTAATTCCGTCCTCTATCATCTCCCCTATTTTGAGGACTTCCATAAAAGACTTTCCCATTGCTGGAAGTAAATGTTGAAAATAGGTCTCATCCTGCGCCTAAGTGAAAGCTTCTACCAACTTACTTTATTTCATTGGAGGCTTTACCCTGGCGGCCTGTTCACGCCACCTTATCGCATATTCCCTAAAACCTTCAGTGCTCTTTTTCTTCATGTTGACCAAGGATTTTTCGTCCGGAATCAGGTCGATGTTGTACTGAAAATGTTGAACAAATTCAGAAGCCAAATCATCCCAGCTGTTCCATTTATCGATATCTCGATCGATAAGCCATTCTGAGGCCAAATCTGAAAGACTCTCGCCAAAGAAGGCCATGAGCAGTTCTTTCTTTCCTCCTGCAGCCCTCAACTAGTTTCAATAACGTCTCAAGTGTGCAACGGGATCACCGTGTCCTGCATATTTCTCGAACTTAGGCATCTTAAAACCAGGGAGAAGATTGATGTCTGGGAACATGCAAAGATCTTTATAGGAAACACTCCTATAATCTTCGATCCCTTGCAAATTCCTCATAGTCTTCTCTAAACTCTTCAGTTTCCGAGCTATGATATCTTGTTCCTCTGCTACGACAGGTTTCTCCGTATCAAATGAAAATGCAGGCGGTTGAGTGTACCTATACGATTCATTCGTTTGCAAAGTAGGCTCCGGGGCATAATACTGGCTATCTGGAACCTTCAGTACTGGCTCACTGGTAGACCTAGGAAGCCTCAATGTGGGACGCACAGCATATATGGGAGTTTCATGTGGTGGCGGAGCCACGAATACTGGTGTGATCGGTGGCGCTGGCTGAGTAGCTGGTCTTGATTGGGGAGCTGCCAATAGGAACAGAGAATTGCACCTGAGAGAGCGGTGGGTAGTTAGAGATATTCCCAAGACCTTCAGGGAGCGGAGGAGGAGGCATTCTGCTGGCCCATGCCCGGTGTAAATCTATCAATTGTTGCCTGAGCCTTACTACCTCATTATTGTGTTCAGAACTTTCTTCCCTGTGATCCTGATCCGGGTCAATAAGCGAATTTTCAATCTCCCTACTAGTCATGGCGAGCTTTGCTTCGGATCTAGTGAAGTATGGGTGACTAGCCAGAGTGCTGCAAACCTACCACTGTTATCTGAAAGAACATGCTCATCAAAGACGACATCCGTTAGGATTAGGGCACACAACAATCATGGGAATCACATTGGTAAAATTATCCTAAATTCATGTTCATTTCTACCAGCTTTTGAGGGTAGCGAAGTCATTTTAACATCATCCCGATTTTATCTACACTTATTTTTATCTACTCCTATTATTATTATTGTTATTATTTTTTCTTTCCCTCTTTTTTTCTTTTTTTTTTCTTTTTTTTGTATCAATTTCTGTTTTTTTCTTTTCTCTCGTTATCTGCCTTTATTTTATCATTCTTTATGGCTTTTGTTTTTTCTTAAAAGAGGAAAAATAATGAAAAACAACAAAACAAAATGATTAGATCGAACCCAAAAGTAGGTTGCCTACGTATCATATTGTACATGAATCAAATCTTGCGTAGTTCGGGCAGCATGTGCATAAACTTTTTTTTTTCAAAAATGAAAATAGACAAACCAAGGAAAGACGTAGCATCATAACATTTTGAAGAAAGAAAACAACAAAACGTACAAAAGTTTGGGACCACTTTAAAACTAAACAACAAATACGAAACAACATTCTAGACCCCTAAGACGACATACGTGACCTTACTAATAAAGACTCTAATACCAAAAACAACTTGACTTTGACTTAAAGCAGATACCACCCTACAATGACAGACACATAAAAGACTCAAACTGAATAAAGATAAGAAGTGCTCTTTCAGCCTGGTGCTCTGCGTGATGACCCTGGCTGATATGGACCTGCCTCTGAAGTTCTCTTTCTCCCATTTAAACTTTGTAGCATATCCTGTAAAGACACCCTGATATCGGGGAAGAAGCTTCGGGCCCGTATTCCTGCTTCATGAGGAGTGCACTTGGAAAGATTATTTTGACACCTTTCTACCGTCTTGAATAAATCTGCTAACTGAACTCTCAGTGTTTCCACTTTGGACCCTACACTTTCATCCTGATGGTCGTCTACTATGCATTCTTCCTCGATTTTCCCTCTAAGCTGCGCTGGTAAGGGTTAACTGATACCCCGAGGGATAGATTGAAGCCAAACCCCATATCCTTGAGTATAGCTCGGATTATCCAAACTTTCTTTGAGTGTGTCCACACCCAGCTTTGTTGCATGCTTCCAAAACTGCTCATACTTGCTCTCACCTAAGGCTTGGTCCTTGAAGTACTTAATATCCTTCAGAAGATCCACTGCTGGTGGCATGTCCTGCAGCCTACCCAACTGGCGCATTACCCTAGAAGGATTGTATGGTCTAGTGCAATTGAGCCCTAACATAACTAAAGGAAGCTGCGTCTGACAACCCAACAATACTATCTTTGGGCGAAGCCACAGATAAGTCCACAAAACGTTATCCCTGGTTCTTGACTCAAGAAATTTAATCCAAGCGTCGACTCCCACGGGTAACGAGAATTTATCCAAACGCAACCTGGAGTCCATGGCTTTCACTCGATTGGGAATACAACGATCCAACACGTCTAGTCTAACTAAAGCAGACGCATGCAAATGCTCCATCATCCATAACTGAAATATCAGGTTACTGCCCTAAAAAAATCTCCTTCCCCCCTTCACTTCGGTTAAAGCCTTATATATTTCTGTTAAGATCATGGGTATGAGAGTGAATCTTCCCTTTTGATTAATGCCCTTGTTGTTTTGATACTTATGAAATAGAGCCATCACCACAGATTGCAAACGGGTATTAATACGTCTTTATTCTAGTGGAAACACTAAAGTGCCTAACAAAGAGAGGGTGAAGACTTCAAGACGCTTTCTCTCCCACTTCTCCTTAATTACATAAAATTCATCCCAAAAGCAATCAAAACCTTTCGAGGGCCCAAATCTTGCGAACAAAAAGTCTAAGGAAACCCACGAATCACTTAAACAACCCAAACGGATACTCTTACTTTTTAAACCACAAGACTGCAAAAATCTCACACCAGTATGATTTCGTGCTCGGTTCATATCCTTCTCGATGTAGGGCAAATGCAACAAACCGGATATTTCTGGCAAAGTAGGAGTTATTTCACATTCCCCAAACCTAAACACCAAACTATTTGGATCCCAAAAGGTCAACAAAGCCTCTATTAAATTTGGACGAGGGGTAACATGCAGAAGTTCCGTAAGATCACCTAATATTTTAACCAGTTTCTGCTGATCAACATAGTTAAACATTTCTCACTATTTGATTAACTTTTTGGGCAACTTGACAACCATTAGAACTCTAGACTTGGTGGACAAATCCATCCTATGATAACACATAAGACGTTATCTCAAAAATTCGACAATAGAAGAAGATCCCAACCCTTGGGATTTTTTGACGCAAACATATGTCGATGGGACAGACCACATCCATGACTCCAATTTGCCGAACAGAAGTACTGAGCGAAATCAGTCGACTTGGCAAACAACTCTAGATTACGGGGCGAGAGACCTAAGCTAATACAAAGACAAAGGCCGACACAAAAATTATCGGACCCACCGAGGGTTGCCTACGTATCCCAACCCGAGGGAAGAGAATCAGGTATGCGTAGTTCATCCAGATTGGACAATTAACGATTAACTAATAAATTGGCCCTAACTTAAGAGACACTACCAAAGACAAATAAATAAA
>NC_061112.1:137487342-137508316 GCF_002878395.1 Capsicum annuum | reverse complement strand
CCCCTAAAGCACGATATCGAAGAACGAATCGCGAAGTAAACGAACCCGAAGTGCTCTAAATCCAGCAAAGAATTGAAAACCTATAGCAATGGAGCTCTAGTGAGCTGACAGTGACCAAAAACAACTTAAACGGTCGGATTCCGTCTAGATCTCGTCCAGAAATCAAAGAAAAATAAAGAGATTTGGGCGATTATGAGACTGATTCGAACAACTGACGCTGAAACTGAGTCCGACACTTAGGTCGCCCGAAAAAGCTTGAACAGAAGCTTGATTTCTCGCCGCTTTCCCTATTCCTTCGCCGGATTCCGTCAAACGCCCTCCATTTTTTCGTTTCTCCTTACTGAGTGTGTGTGGTGTTAATGCGTGTCTCTATGTGTTAAAGAAAAGATGGACATTCTGTGGTGTATGTGTGTGTATTCTCGGTTTTTATGGGGAAGACGAAATTTCTTGAGATGTGCTGTGTTCTTTTTTTTTTTCTGATAGTACCCAAAAATCTTCCCCGATTGTGAGAGTATGGCGTGTTTTTTATTGTGAGGGTTATGTAGGTGGGGTCACGTGGGGTAGGAGGGGTAGTGGTGAGGTGTTGTTTTTTTATTGGGTGGGTTGTTAGAATATTAGGATAAAACAAAATTAGTTAGGGGGTTGTTATTTTGTCATTTTGTGGAGGGATTATCACGCGGGTGAGGGTACACGGTAGAATAAGGTAAACAATAGGTAAAACGATATCGGGGAGGGACGAAATTAGGTGTCTACAAATTGAATCATACAAGTGAGATTTGCTCAAATAATTAAATACCTCCATCATCAATCAACTGTACATTGATGATTCAAGTCGCGCATCAATTTTTTTGAGGGTGAGGTGAGATGTGAGAACAATAAATAATAGCAAATGCATTACATGAAGTGTATAAATTCAATTACCTTTTTCTTCTCTCAGCCTTTTCAAGAAAATTATTATTTCAACAAATACGAGTAAAAGAAAAAACAAGAAAAATTTAAGGATTAAATCACCTTCGCTCATTCATGTGATATTTGAGGACTTATATAGTTCATTAAATTAGTGCTTTATATGATGATTTCGTTGACAATAGCGGCCATCAAGAAATGGTTTGATTTGTTTTTGAGAATCATATAGCGAAATATTTTAATGCGTTTTAAGTAGAAAATAGACACTTTATTCTAGCCTATCAATTTGGTCAATTTTGACTTTTGTCCACGATTTAGTTTCAGAACTCGCCTTTCAAAGGTGAGGGGAAAGGTTAAAGACTCAAGAGAGCCTTAGTGGAAAGATCAAATCAATTGGACTAATAAGGGAAAATAGGTCCTCTTTTGGTTTCTCTTTAGATTCATACTAGAATCCTTTTAAATTTGAATTCGCATATTGCAAGATTCATTTTTTATTGTCTGGACTAATAAGGGAAAATAGGTCCTCTTTTGGTTTCTCTTTAGATTCATACTGGAATCCTCTTAAATTTGAATTCGCATATTGCAAGATTCATTTTTTATTGTCATACTTTCGACAAGATTTTTTAACCTCTGATAAAGGACAGAAGACTCTCAACCATCCGCTATAAAATCATGTTGGTAAAAAAATGAATTTGTCAATTCATGACAGTCTTTGCTAGTATTGGATTAAAGTACATAGACATTTCAAATATACAGAACTTGTAACTTTGATTTTGAAAAAAGGATTCAAGAACTCGGAAGAGCCTAAATTAAGGGAAACTTCTTGACTCTTGACTTTCAAAAAGATAAAAATATTTTTTTTTTTGTTTAACATGTATATATATCCGTAATAACAATAACGTAACAACATAACGAGTATAATCTAACAAGAGGAGTTTGTAGAGTAGTACGTAAATCTTTCAATAGACTCTTGCCTCAAATAAAATATATGACAAAGTAGTTTGAAAAAAGAAACAACGAAACTGAAGAACATATATATAAGTAATGTAGAAAAATATATTAGGTGCGGAAAATATTAAAATAATAAATTTTTTTAAGAGTTAGAATGATTGAACTATAACCCATTATTTAGCCCATGTTGATCTGACTCATTTCAACCCAAATTTGATCCACTCATTTTGACCCGATTAGATAAAAATGTACACTCCCCTTTCTCTACCCTATTTAGCTCCTAGGACAGTGGAATTTATGCTTTAAGAAAAGAAAAAAAAACAATCCCTCCATTTAACATCACGTAATGGCTTTCACATGAATGTGTGGAAAATATAGCTCTCCAGACTTGACTTATAATGATGAGAAAAAAAGAAGCAGCAAGACTTGACTTATACAGTTATCCTGGAAATTTGTTGAAGTTGAAAAGTCTTGGTGCCGAATAGGGGGTGCGTATCGGGCGGATCGGGCGGATAAATATGCTTAACGGTTCGATTTATTGAATATCGACTTTTAAATATATTAATTCACTAGCCAACCAATAAGATATCGATTGGTTCGATTTGAATTAGTAATTATTGGATGGTTTCGGGAGGTGTATTGGCTCAACCATTTCCTGCTCCTTTCTTTCACTTTCACAATTTCACTTGCCAATATATTGACCTCCCATAAAATCTTTTTTTCATACTCTACTTAAACTTACAATTGTAATTTAATACAGAGTGAAAAATACATTAAAAAAAGCTTAAATTTTGAGGGTGCATACACATAAACATTTATTTAAAAAATATTAACCATAATATACTTAAAGTATACATATTTATATATTAGAAGTGAAGACAAGTCTAATATGGTCCAAACTCCAGACTAACGAGCTAGTAGATTAGTAAGAAATTTAACTTGCAAATCGTATCGTCATATAACTATGATGTCTGTGAGCTAGCTAATAAAACATGTAGCTTTCTTGTCATAATCGAAAGTCCAAAATAGAGAGTAAAACAACTTGTTTTGATTTGATCTTTAAAGAGCGACGTAGCAGTAGAATATTAAATGGACCTTTTGGGTTAATAATAGGTACTTTAAATTATATAGCTAATGGTAAAAATTAACTATAATAGTCCTTAATGAATTAACGGTTTATCCAATAAAAAAATTGAGTAATCCACCCCGCACCAATAAATCTTATGTCAACTATAACATTTTAATCCATTTTTAAGTCGTTAATCCAAGAAAAGTCTCTGCTCACCTCTAATCTGATTACTATAAATAACCCCCACCACAACTACACATCCTACCTCAACAAAAACATAAGAAAAAAAACATATATAGGAAAATGGAGTTCTCTGTATCACCAGTGGCATTGTCTTGTCTCTTTTTCTTGTTCCTAATTACAGGAACTTTGGCACAAAATATTGGTTCAATTGTAACCAGGGACTTGTTTGAACGGATGCTGAGTTTTAGGAACAACGCTGCATGTCCTGGCAAGGGATTCTACACTTATGAAGCATTCATAACTGCAGCCAATTCCTTTCCAGCTTTTGGTACTACTGGTGATAATACTGCCCGTAAGAAAGAAGTTGCTGCCTTTTTTGGTCAAACTTCTCATGAAACTAATGGTAATTTGGCTCATTCCTCTATTCGTGTAATTTAACTTGTCGTACCACGTTTCTAGGTTCATCATTCCACTTACTAACAACATTTTATCATCTATAGTTATGTTCTACGTGACATGATCAATATAATGTAAAATTGAAATCTATAATCTGAACCCTTTGCTCTTCCGCGCGCAGGAGGTCGTGCAGGAACATTTAACGGAGGATATTGCTTTGTTAGGCAAATTGACCAGTCAGACAGATACTATGGGAGAGGACCTATCCAATTGACACAGTAAGACCATGAATTGAATACCGTACCAATCGTTAAACTGTCACCTTATTTAAACTCTGACTAGTCTACATAGTGCCTCGATGACTAATTTTGACATTAATGATAAAACTTGTGCAGCCGATCTAACTACGAGCGCGCAGGAAGGGGCATTGGTGTTGGACAAGACTTAGTGAACAACCCTGATAAAGTGGCCACTAATCCTGTTATATCATTCAAAACAGCAATATGGTTCTGGATGACAGCACAGGATAATAAGCCATCATGCCACGACGTTATCATTGGACGATGGAGGCCATCACCAGCAGATAGGTCAGCAAATCGAGTGCCAGGCTACGGTGTCATAACCAACATTATTAATGGTGGAATTGAATGTGGGAAGGGTCGGAATGGTGCTGTAGAAAGTCGAATTGGATTTTACAAGAGGTACTGTGGTATGTTAAATGTTCCCACTGGAAACAACCTGGACTGTTACAATCAAAAGAACTTTGCCCAGGGTTAGGCTTCTTTACATATATATAGGATGCCAATCATGTTATGTATTACCATTACTCATGGAGATGACAGTAATAAATAAGGGGATTATGTGTTACCATTAACAATAAGGTGACATTATATAGAAGAGTGAAATATATATTCAAAATGGAAGTTTCTTGTACCAGACATTCGGAATATGATTTGTGTTTAATATTTAATTGCTTTCTTTGAAATGATACTCAAAATCAAATATCAATTGAATCATACAAGTGAGATTTGCTTAAATGATTGAACACCTCCATCATCAATCAACTGTACTGATTCAAGTCGCGCATCAATTCTTTTGAGGGTGAGGTGAGATGTGAGAACAATAAATAATATCAAATGCATTACAGGAAGTGTATAAACTCAATTACCTTTTTGTTCTCTCATCCTTTTCAAGTAATTAAAATGGCACACTAGGAAATTATTACTGTATCTAAAAAAGTACGAGTAAATGGAAAAACAAGAACAATTTAAGGACTGAATCACCTTCTCTCATTCATGTGATATTTATGTGATGATTTCGTTAATCATAACGGCCGTTAAGGTGTGATTTAATTTGTTTATGAGAATCATATAGCACACTAATTTAATGCGTTCTAAGTAGAATATAAAAACTTTATTCTGGTCTATCAATTTGGTCAATTTTGACTTTTTCCCACCATTTAGGTTCTGAGCTCGCCTACAAAGAAGAGGGGAAAGGTCGACTCAAGACAGCCTTGGTGAAAAGATCAAATCATTGGACTAATCAGGGAAAATATGTGTTCTTTAGGTTCTCTTCGGGATTCATACCGGAATTCTATTAAATTTGAATTCATGTATTGTAAGATTCATTTTTTATTGTCATACTTCTAACAAGATTTTTTGACTTCTGATAAAGGACGGAGGAGTCTCAACCATCCACCACACAATCATATTGGTGAAAAAATGAATATGTCGATTCATTAGTATCTTTGCTAGTATTGGATTAAAGTACAGACATTTCAAATATGCAGAGCTTGTAACTTCAATTTTGAAAAAAATTAAAGAACTCGTAAGAGTCTAAACTAAGAGGAACGTCTTGACTTTTGACTTTCAAAAAGATAAAAATAATTTTCTTGTTTAACATGTTTACATATCCATAATAACAATAACGTAACAATATAACGAATATAATCTTATAAGTGGAGCCTTGGCAGAGTAGTACGTAGATCTTCTGATAGACTCTTGCCTCAAATAAAAATATATGACAAAATAGTTTGAAAAAAAAAACAATGAAACTGAAGAACACAAGACAAAATACCATGTATATATATATGCAATGAAGAAAAATATTAGGTGCCGAAACAAATTAAAATAATATATATATATATATTTTTAATAGTTAGGATGATTAAACTATGACCCGTCATTTCAACCCAAATTTGATCCACTTATTTTGACCCAATTAGATCAAAATGTACATTCCCCTTTCTCTATCCTATTTAGCTCCTGTGACGGTGGAATTTATGCTTTTCTTTTCTTTATATTAGAATAAGTGGTTTCAACATATCACTTATTTGATATTAAATTAAAAAATAAGGATAATAAGGTCTTTAAAGAAAATTGTAAGTTTTTATTGAAAAAATTTTGTGCTTTTTTTGTTGGACCTATCAAAAATTCTAAAACAAAATCTACTCATTTCTCATTAATTACAGAAAATGTCATCTGAAAAATTTACATAAATGCCATCACATGTGGCTTTTAGCCTTGCATTCATTTCCACATGTGAGCCCTCATCTATCATCTATTTTTCATAAAAATTGTATTTCTCATTGTATTTAGGATGAATGTGGGTACCTATATGCTACTTTTATTTAGGTTATATAATATAAAACTATTTCAAATATATTATGTTTAAATAAATTTATTAATATGATAATAATTTATTATAATACTTAATATGATAAATATAATTAAATACATTTTATTCCTTATTTATATTTCATATCAAACATATAATTTGCTTTCTTCCTTATTTGTTACATGAAATACAAGTTTGCCTAATTTAAATTTTTAATGTATAATTAATAAAGTTAATTTAATAAAATAAATTTTTAATAAATATTTTTTTTAGATTTGTGCCAAGTCAATATATACCAACAAAAAAAAATTAAAGAAAAACATCTAACATGATTTTACTTATATAAGGTTAACCATAATTCGTTACTAAATAATAGTGATAATTAGTTATTTTTATATATGCAATCATATTATTCGTATCGGATTAAGCATATTATTCCTACGAGTTAATGATTTTTTTAATTAAAACTTTGAACATTAATTACTTGTTGGATTGTAGTTATTTCAACCACCTCAAACTCAAACCAAAAGTTTTAATATTTTATTTTTAAAAAACTTAATATATAAAATGTATTTTACTCATATAACTTATTTGAGTAATTGGATATTTTCTCGATTTATCTAAAACCTACCGAATTATGATTTTAACTAAATAAACCCAATAGTTAGTGTTCCTTTGATTTTTAAAATATCACCAACATTCCTATATCACCCTTGATTAATTATTATTATAATTCATTTATATATTTAAAAATTAATAATATTTAATTAAAAATAAAATAAACAGTTATGACATGTTTGCTTTAATCGTAATTTGAATATATAATCTCTAATTAATTATTATAAATCATTTATTTATTGAACAGTTAATAATATCCAATCCGTAATTTTATTATATCACCTCCAATTAATTATTATAAGTCATTTATATATTAAAAAATTAGTGCACCCTCCGTTTAAAAAAGAATGACCTACTTTTCTTTTTAGTCTGTTTAAAAAAAATGATCCTCTTCCTTTTTTGACAATACTTTAATTTCAACTTTCCACATGACATGTTTAAAACCACAAGATTAAAGGGCATTTTGGTATATATTTGATTCAACTTTAATTTAAGATCACATGATTCAAAAGTGTTCTTTATTTTCTTAAACTTTGTAAGGAGTAATATTTAATTAAAAAATATAAAATAAACATCTATGACATATCTGTTTTTGCTGCTTCAATCGTGATTTTACTAAATCATCCCTAAGTAATTATTACAAGTATGTATTAAAAAATTAATAATATTTAAGTAAAAAAATAAAATACACATTTATGACATTCTGCTTCAGTTGCTTCCACCATAGTTTTACTAAATATCACCTCTAATTAATTATTATAAGTCATTTAAGTATTCAAAAATTAATAATATTTAATAAAAAGGTAAAATAGATATAAAAATGACAAATTAACTCTTGATGTTTTAAATTAATTTGACATCTTATATGAGATCCACTTAAATTTTTTTACGGGTATTTTTGTAGTAATTTTGCTATGTCATTTTTGATTAATCATTGTAGGTGATTTAAGACATTTATGCGTCGCTGCTCAATCGTGATTTTATTATATCACCCCTGATTAATTATTATGGTCATATAAGCATTGTGCCACTTAGATTTAAATAAAAGAAATATTATAAAGCATCATAACTAAAAATTTAAATTATTTAAAAAATATAATTGGCTATCAACTACAAAAAACTCTGGACAAAGAGAGTAACATATATTATTCATAAAAAGTATTATAAATTACAATAGTTAACAACTTAAAACATCTAAAAATAATTTAATTCGTTATATATTTTTAAAAAATACGACAAATCACAATAATCAACAACTTAAAAATTTTAAAAATATAAAATATATTGGTTGACTCTCTAAATTATATTAGTGCCACTTAAATTGGAACAGAAGAAAAGTATTATAAATCACAATAATTAAAAAATTAAATTATTTTTAAAATATAATTGACTATCAATTTCACAAAAGTTTGGACAAGAAAATTAATGTATATTATTTGAAAATTAAATAAAAAATATTATAAATTACAATAGTTAACAACTCAAATTATCTAACTACTTATTAAAAGTATGATTGATTATCTAAATTATATTTATTTCACCTAAATTGAGACAAATATAACATATATTGAACCCGTGCTAAATCTCGGATGAATCTTAGAATGTATATGCAATTTTTTTTAAAAAAAAAAATTTTAATTAAATATATCAAGATTGAAAAGACAAGTTCTAATACAACACATCAAATAGTGTATAAGAAATAATATTAGCATAAATACTACCAGTATTACTAATACAAGTATTATTAATGCTAACATTACTAATACATTCTATTCAAAATTATTTTTATACAGTCTAACAAATGACTCTTACGTTTCAATGAAAGGAACATATACAAAAGCAAAGTTCGATAAAACATTTATAGAAGTATGTTTTATCGTGTTCTTAAAGTGAAATAACTTAAATTAATACGACAGATTGTAACTTATAATTTTTTTATAATTTACAAAATATTTAAAATTTAAATTTAAAATATTAATTTGATTTATCTTTAAAGAATAAGTTAACAAATAAATGAAAAGGAGAAATGAAAGCAAATGATGTTTATGTCGGTTTAGTAGGGAATACATTGCAATTTTAGGCTATAAATTGCAACCACATGTGATATAATATGCAATGACTAGATAATCCTTTATCGTTTTCAATAATTATTCTCTATTTTATACAATAGGTGTCAAGTCTTATGTATCAATTTTAATCTCATATTTTATACGTAATGTATCAAATTTCAGTCACATGATTAAAGATCTGAACTTCAAAATGCATTGAATTTTGTTATTTATATGAGTAAGTCATACATAATTATCTTCTGAAATAATTTGGCTCCTTGAAAAATAAGTATCAAGTAGTTAATATGTTTTGTGTATTCAGGTTTTATAATTCATATTGACATCAATGTAACTTATCGTACATCATCAAAATAGGGTTATTCTCAAATATAGACCCAAATTAGGGTGGCTTTCAACTTTTAGCCCCAAATAAAAAAACTTTGTTAAAATAGCCTTAACTTGTTAAGGCATATTTTCTTGGACGAAAATACCTTCCTGCAAGCCGTTAAATCTCTTTCTTCCAACTTCAGCTTATATTTGAGAATAACCCGTTTCTTCCAAATTTCAGAATCGATCTCCAAAACATTCGCTATCAAATCTCTTTCTTCCAAATTCCAGAATTGATTTTCAAACATTCTCAGTCGACTTTAGTCGTAAGGGTTCTTCAGGTATGAATTTCATCATCAAAATTTATTGTGGTAATTTTATCTTATTGATGCATTGTGGTAATTTTAGCTCGTTATAAAATTAGTATATTGATTTAATTTTTGAGGAGGTGAACGTAAGTTAAAGTTGGGATATGTTGTTGTTGTAGTAACATATTTACCATTGAGAAATTGCATCGAACAGGTTGTGGGGAGTTTGTTATTGTGGTTATAATTGTGTTTGATTAGTTTTGGGGGTCGGTCTTGGAGGAAAAGGCCATTAATATGGGAGTTAACGTTGATCAACATATTTTGGAAAAGCCAAACGTATAAGGTCAAGGTGGTACAAGAAATTAGTTTCAAGTATTTCAAACTAGTGGTATAATTAGCATTAGAAGATGATGAGAAATTGTTAGAAGATAATGAGGAATTGTGTCGAACAGGTTGTGGGGACTTTGTTATTGCAATTATAAGTGTGTTTGAGTAGTTGCGAGGATTTGGTCTTGGAGGAAAAAGCTGTGTTTTCCATCTCGGATGAATGCAGCCTATGTTTTAGAGATTAAAGAAGCACTAACTTGTTGATTCTAAGAGAGAACACCTTAGCTATTATCTTGTATAACATAGAGCAACATGCAATGGATTTAAACTCTCTAATTGTAGTAAGATTTGGCACTTTAGGTAACAAGGTTATTATTATACAACTTTTCAGTATTAAAAAAAATCCTTCATTGTTGAACACACATCATATTTATATTCATTGACCATTTGTTGTTGAACCATGCTTACCTAGATATGTTGGAATAATTACCGGCGTTTCTGGCAATTTCTTTTGTCTCAGTATCACGTGTTTTTATTGAATCGTTTGATAGAATTCCCTGGAAGTCAATTGGCCTTGCTTTTTTTCTGCTCTTTCTGGGGTGTCTACTTCTCTTGCTGTCCTACTTCATATTATCCGGTCATATGACAGGAGAGAGTTCCCTGGGATATGGGCTCCTTGCACTGCGAATCCTAACGTTTTTACTGGGTAGGTCAAAAACATACATTCATAGATATTGCTTTGGATCCGTAAGCTGTTATTCTTTTGTCCATAATTGTTCGATAGTCCTCGAGGAGAGTGTCGTAGTTCATTAAATACAGAATCAATTTGCGGATGCACCATTAATTTGACAACCTGATTTACAGTTATGTTAACATGATAACTTCCATTGAATTTGCAGCAGAATAAATAGGTGAGATAGCAAATGGTAGGGCTATTTGTTACTGTATTTGTCCTCTCTGTAGTTTCTAGAAGCATCATATCAAGGTGATTATAGATCTGCACTGAAAATGGTCATACTAAATTGATTTTTTTGGATGTCCATAATATCTTGCAAACTTCCGCAATAGGCAATAGATTCTACTTCAACATATTTTCTCCGTTTTGTTTAGACAGTCTTGAGTTTAACGCGCTACACTTTTGGTTGCATATTTTCTTTATTCAAGTTTTCATATTCGCTTTTTCATTAATTAATTGATTACGCTACTTTCAACTATGTTTGCAGGTTTTTATGAGACGTGGATTGCATATTACTCTTGGAGAGGTGCTAAAGGTTATCGATTTACTGTCATCCCTGACTGTTGAAGTCTTCAAACTTCATGTAAACTCTCAATGTAGTTACTAATTTTTGTAATGAGTTTTGTGATAGTTTGTATTTCTCGCACGCATTCTGTCCTTCACACTTCAAAAATCTTCTGAATGTTGAACACGCATCAATTTATAAAAAAATTTGGTTGTATCCGATAAGGCGAAAAATATATTCAATAAAGCATTAACCGAAAACCTGAAAGGCAAAACAAATACTAAAATAATAAGATTCTTAGTTTAAAAACTAAATAAGATTATTGTTACTTTTTTTTTCATAACTGCACTAAAATACATAGGGATTGAATCACCGAACTTATACACAAAGTCCTGAATTTTTATTGTAACGTGCTCTCTTCAATATTACTCCACTTCTCAATAATAGTTAGTACATCATTCTCTTTCAACGCCATACTATCAGAGTATTGAGTTGATAAACTATTTTGTATCACTTGCAACCTATTTTTGAAGTAAACAACCCTCTCTAAATCACCCCTATAGTGTGTGTTATTCAGTAGTTTCAAGTGCGATTTTATCATCTTCAGATTCTGCCATACATTTCAAGTTATGCCCCATGTGCATGAGTTGACACTTCCTTAGTCTGTAATGATTTGACAGATGACCTATAAATCTTGCCCCGGAGGCAAGACTGAGATAGTTATGCCCCATGGGCAAAAGTTGACACTGACATAGTCTATAATAATTTGGCAGATGACCTATAACTCTTGTCCTAGAGGCAAGACTTTGATAGTTATGCCCCATGGGCAATAGTTGACTATGCCTTACTCTTTATTGATTTTACTTGTTGAAGATATACATTCTAAATTAAATTGTTACTAATCTTTTGTTGTTTCATTTTTCACAAGGGTTGTGCTTGGAATGAATAAAAAAGAAATTAGTATTGAGCAATACAATATGGGACAATCATTAAAATTATTGATAGAAATAATGAGTTACGGGTTATCAAACCAATATTGGAGGCTGCAATAGATGAAGAAATGGGGCAGTCATCAAAGATTAAGAGGGTACGACAAAAAAAAAAGAGGATAATTGATGTCAAGACTACTCTCTTGAGACACAATACCTCTTTGAATGAGGTAAGTGTCAAGTCGTTCTTCATTGACAACCAAAATATGATGACGTGCATGTCAAACATTGCAATTACACACAACATACAATTTAAGGTTATCAAATCAAGCACAACAAGATATTCACTGTGATGTTTGGAAGAAAACTGTGTGTGACGGTTTAATGCCTCGAAGATTCCCAATTCTTTGCTCTTTCAGATTACTACATATGAAAAGGTTCACAGTTGATCGGTTGATTTTATAACGTTCGACCACAAGAATGCAACATCAAAGGTCATATGTGACTACATACTAGAGCTTATGTGACTCTAGTAATGTAATCATACCAAATTTCATGGTAGATGTAATAAGAAGGAAATACGAAATAATCATATCATACAACAAAGGATGGCGAGCGATATATCATGCCTATACGGTGATAAGAGGAACTACGAAAGAGAACTACAATAGGTTGCCATCGTATCTTTACATGATGAAAGAAAATAACCCAGACACGTACATAAACATAAAGAAGGATGATAAGAATAGATAAAAATGTTATACTGTTGAAATTAAAAACTTTTGCTCAAAAGGCAAAAGTTTATTCTTTAATTACACTGATTAAATTATTAACATATATGCACCTCTTGCCTCATGGGCAAGACTTAGTTTAGAAATTTGTTGAAATTGAAAATTTTTGCCCAAGAGGCAAAAGTTTGTCCTTTATTTGCACTGATTATTATTAACATAGATGGAACTGTTGCCTCATGGGAAAGACTTAGTTTAGAAAATTATTGTACAAATGTTATACTGTTGAAATTGAAAACTTTTGCCCAAGGGGCAAAAGTTTATTCTTTAATTGCACTGGTTAGATTATTAACATATATGCAACTCTTGCCTAATGGGCAAGACTTAGTTTAGAAAATTGTTGAAATTGAAAAGTTTTGCCCAAGAGGCAAAAGTTTGTTCTCAAATTTCACTGATTAGATTATTAACATCTATGCAACTCTTGCCTTATGGGCAAAACTTAGTTTAGAAAATTATTGAAATTGAAAACTTTTGCCCAAGAGGCAAAAGTTTATCCTGTATTTGCACTGATTATATTATTAACATAGACGCAATTCTTGCCTTATGGACAAGACTTAGTTTAGAAAATTATTGTACAAATGCTATACTTCTGAAGTTGAAAACTTTTGCCCAAGAGGCAAAAGTTCATTCTTTAATTGCACTGATTAGATTATTAACATATATGCAACTCTTGCCTTATGGGCAAAACTTAGTTTAGAAAATTATTGTACTCTGATTATAAACATCAAATGCAAATTGTTATTAATATTCTTTTGCTCGACACAGGTTTCAATATGCATTTTTTGCTTATGGCACTTCAATCATTGGATGGACTAATTGTAGATTGGTAATAATGGTAGATGCAACATTTTTAAAGTCAAAATATCATGGTGTCCTCATGATAGCAGGGTAAAACTCTAAATCTGAGATATTACTTTCCGCAATCACCTATTTTGAAATGTTGCAGTCCCAAAGTACCTGACATTAAAACTTAGACCCCCTACTTTGCCTTCTTTTTCTTTTGACGGAGGGCAATGCATGAACAGGATTACTGAGATTGAGCAATGTAATATTTTATAGATTGTTTTTCTTCAATAGCTCATCCATGTTTTGCAAAAATTTATTACTCATTGCGTATCGTAATACAACATTCTATTTTTAAGGGGAATATAAGTGTATACATACGCAGTACGTTCTTGTTCAGGTTTATGTTTGTACGTGATGCGCATACTCTCTGATTATATTTTCATGTCCGGGCCTATTGGATTAGTATTTTCTCTAACTACAGTTGAAAAATTAAAAGAGAAAAATAATAGGTTCTTTAAGAAGAGGGAAACAAATTGTTGAGAGTTGCTTTAGGAATGCACGTGTTTCTTTGTTTTCTTTTTTCTCTAGCAGTTTTTTTACGTACAATCCTAGTTAAATTAGGAGTCCTATCTTTGGTAGGAAACTAATTAGTTATTTTAATTTTGGTAGAAATAGGTTGTTTCTTTGTCCTATTTTTAGTTGTAATAGCAACTATTTAAGTTGCTAAGTTAATGATAAATTCGATGTGGTCTTTCAACAAGAAAATAATTACTCTCTTCATATTCTCTTCTTCAAACTCCATCTCTATTTCTGTTGCCAGCTTTAAATTGAATTCCTGCGTTATTTCCCTTTAACGGTTTTAAACCAACAATTGGTATCAAAGCCTAAATCTTAAGGGACCTGTGAATGTTTGCATCAATCTGATCCAGTGGATACCATGAACGGAGAAATAATTTTTTCTTCAATGACACCACCAACTTTCGATGGAGAAAGTTATCAAATATGGGCAGTTAGAATGCAAATATATCTGTAAACTTTTGATCCATGGGAAGCTGTTGAAGAACAATACGAGATAGCTCCCTTGCCGGACAATCCCACGGTGGCGCAGATTAAAGCTCACAAGGAGAGGAAAACTAGCAAATCAAAGGCACTGGCATGCTTATTTATTGTAGTTTCATCTAATATCTTCACTCGTATCATATCTCTGGAATCAGCGAAAGAGGTATGCAAACATTCAAACACAAAAATAAAATTCTTCTAAGAAGAGTTTAATATACAAAAGCTAGCCAAACGCTTCTTTCCTAGGCGTAATTACATATTTTCGAGTTTGAGGTAAACGATAACACCACCATAAGCATAACACGTCAGGGTAGTGTCCTCTTCAGAAATGAAATAAGGTAGAGAAATTTACATCAATACAAGGCTTTGGGTTAAATCATTTTTTAGTTAGAGGCCTAATTATATTTAAAAATGAGGGATTTCTTTGACACATCCCATGACATAACTAGTTACCTGGTAAATCACTTTTATAAACACATATTGTTTTACACCTGCTACGGGTCATTTTCTTTATGAACTAGGCAGCTTCTTAACTAAACAAAACTCCAACGTGTGTATAATAAGAGGAACAGACGACACTCAATTTGAAACACATAGTCAACGTACTACATAGACGACACTCGAGATTTAAAGCACATTTTATGGAGATGAGATTTGAATTCAAAATTATGACATCCATCTGTGAAAATTTTAGCTTCTATCAAGACTTAACTGCAAATCCTCAGAAAGTTTCATTTTTGCACAAACTAGGGACTGATTTTCTCTAATTTTTGGCGATTTGCTTACTTAGGGTGATAAAAATGGAAGATTCGTGTAGGCAGGTGGAAGACGGTGGTGACGCGGTCTAAACCTAGGACTCTGATTTGAGTATGGTGGATAGAAGGAAAAGAAGAGAAGGGAGGAAGGAGATCATTGTTGTTGTTATTTTGGGAAAGGGATGATGGAGACCCATCAATGTTGTTTTGGGAAGAGAGCTACGCGTGCTACTGCCAAAGAAGACGCGTGAACTCTTTTAATTAATGTACTGATCTTGCAAATATTGACCCATTTTGATCCGTCCGATTCAAAAATTGAACGGTCTTAAAAGTAGCACCTTAAAAAATAATAATACAAAATATTTATAAACAAATACATGAAAAACTTAAATAAGAATCAATTATTTTTTGATCCGTTCGGTATTTGATCGAAACGGTTCAAATCAAAAGTATATAAAAAGATATATATAAATATATATGTATGTATATATATATATAGGTATGTGTGTGTGTGTATATATATATATATATAAAACATTTAAAAATTCGGTACCCCTCAGGTTCAAAATAAATCGACAGCTCAGGTCAAATTGTATTTGTTAAGATGGAATGATGAAGTGGGCAAAAAAATTATACTGACTCGGGCTGATATCCGGGCTCTTGGCTAAAATTTATAAAATAAAAGAGTTGGGTTTGGGTGAAAAAATAAAATAAAATAAAAAAGGAAGTTGGATTATTGTTAGCCCGAATACTCTTTTTCTATTGAAATTAAATTAATTGATGCTTCCTGATATTCTAATTTTTTTTTAGTTTACAGACATAATTTGTACAGACATCTAACTTAATATTTTACGACTTTCCTATTAACAAAATACGTATATACACGTATATATAAGAATATAATAAAATACATAAAAATAAGAATATAATAAAAATATATGTACATCTTATAAAAGTATATTTTACGTAATAAAAATATACATATAAGGTCACAATACCGACCCAAAAAATAAAGTTAAAAAGAATGTGGATGCGACTATCAAAATATATATATTTGCGATTTTGATGTCAAAAAATATTTAATTATATTCAATTAAAATAATTTTATAAATGAAAATAAATTTTCTTTTTATTAAAACTTGCAGAAATAGAAACAGAAATATCAAATCTTATTTTTATTTAATTTTTGAAAATTATTTAGGGCCAAGAAGCATCGAAAAAGTAATTAAAGGAAAAGGACGAGTCAAAATTGGGTGTCAACAGTTGCCCCTGAGGGACCGAAAATTTGTGTGGAAATCTTTGGGCACTCACGTTGACGTAACCAATTTTATCTCGGGCGAAACAAAATGTTTGAAAGATTATGGCCGGACTTCGATTTTTGAGTTGCCTACATATCTCGAGCTCCATGAGAAATCAGGCCATTTGTAGTTCGAATCATAGCAAAATTTGGTAAACATCAAAATTTTTCCCTAGTTTAGAATTATGGTGACACTGAGTTTCTTCGAGGATGATTTCAGCACGAATGGAGTGGATATGAGTGCACTTATACCTGAATGGTTATTTGAGATAGCTAGGCATGAGGAGGCATTGGATAAAAATATTCGTTGAGGATCTTGAGAGAAAATGAGATTGTGAATTTTCAAAAATTACCCCAGTGTCGATTAAGATGGCAATGGGTGATGATAATGAAAGTTGAAATGAAAACTTGAGTCGAGCTGAGTTGAGTTTATTCACCAAAATCCTTGACGTAGCTATGGACGCTTGATATTCTGCCAGCTTGCCCCAGTTTGCTGCTAAGAGGGTAGTTCCACGTTGTGATGTATGTCTTATTATCACAAATTGTGTTTCCTGTCAAAAAATAAAACTCACGGTAAAACTACCAGTTGAATAAAAAATATGAAATATGTAAGAAAAAGTAAGGTAAGAATATAGCCGCTCGGCTTTTGCGGGTGTTGTAATGAAGCATCCGGTTGTCTTCGGATGTTTTAATGTTGAATGAAGTCTCCGCTTGTCTACGGGACTGAATGATGTCTCTGGTTGTCTTCATAGAGCGCATGACGTCTCCAATTGTTTTTGAAGACTTGAAGATCAATGATATCTGTAAGATTTAAGGTAAAGTTGTTAAAGTTGGTAAAGTAATTTAAAGTAATTAGTAAAGTAGAAGGTAAAGTAAAAGTGTAACCGCTCGACTTATGTTGATCATGTAATGAAGTTTTCGGTTGTCTTTGAAACTTTAATGTAAACTGAGGCCGATGTTTGTCTCCAGGGACTCAATGATGTCTTTCGATTATCTTCGGAGAGTTAATGATGCATGATGTCTCCAGTTGTCTATGAAGACTTGATGATGATGGTGTCTACGATTTTCTTCGAGGACACAATGTTGATTGTTGTGAAATCCTCCGGTTGTCTTTGGGGATTTCGTGATGAATGAGTCTCCGATTGTCTTCGGAGACTAATGTTGATTGTTGTAACTCTTGAAAGAAAATTTTAGAGTAAAGTTATAGAATAAAGACGTGAGGTAAAAGTATAGTAGATGATGAATAAGAAAATAAAGTCGTGTGGCTTATAATGAAGGAGTCGTATGGCCCAATGATATATCTGCTTGTCTTCGAAAACCCCAAATCGATTCCGCAAGAATTCAAGTCGAAATTACCAAGTCAAAAAAAATGAATTACAAAATAAGATAGCAGAGTAAAGAATAAAAATGAGTGGGGTAGCTTGGCTAGAGGTGGTGTTATTGATTGCTTGAGTATTGTTCTCTGATCTTCGACATTTGTCCTTGATGAGTAATTCCTCGTAAGGTCCAAATGGCCATGATTAGCAGCCTTTTCATCAACTTAGCATTGTCATCCTGCATCTTTGTTATCCCTGCGCTCAAAGAAAAATCCTTAGTTTGGAGGGGGCGTTGATTTGTGTTGACTCGAGGCTTAGCTTTGTTGACCCTCCATTCATCTTGTCTATTCAAACCTCTGTAATCTCCATTGAGACTTGGCAAATAAACCAGCAGTAAAAGCTTTGTGAGAAAATGTTTAGTACATATACGTATATGCCCAAATATGTATAGTTTTCAAAACTCTTGCCAATCTTAGACTGTGACAGTTTTGAAACAAAATGAATGTCCTTTATCTTTCTACTCTTTGTTTGGTAGCCCAAGTCAAATGCATATTGACAGTATCCAATCATCCTTGTTAACATCTTTTAAAAATTTGCCCCGATTTTGGGGGTGTAGAAGGTATATAAACTTTGGTTTGATAAGACCGAACCTTATACAGGTTGCCTACGTATCTCGTTAAAAGAATCAGGTCAAAATATAATTCAAGGTACATGATAAGTGAAAGCTAGATTACATAATATCTATCTAAAGTCTTCTTTTATTTAGTGTCTTGACTTCTCTTGAACGAGTACTCTTTGTGCTCGAGCACATTCATGTTTGTCATGTTCTTTGGTTGATCGTTTGAATTCTCAGTCATGCTTTGATGTCTTCCTTGATATCAGACTTTGATCATTTGTTTCATTGTGTCACGATCGTAATTGGCAGATTTGATAATTTATATATTAGAGAGTAATACGTCGTAGAAAATAAAAATTCATTCATAGATTTTGCAATTAAGCTTTCAAAAGATGAGGCAGCACAACATAAAATTTTAGGCACGATCAAGCCTCAGTTTTAGAATCGTGCTATTTCAAAAGTATTTCAAAAAAACTACTACTTGTTCAATCTACCAAGATTCCAGGTACGGAGTACAAGTCCAATTCTTCCAAGCTTCTTCTGATTCAGCATTCCCAATGGTTGGTGTCTTGCTGGTCATAGCAGTCTACTCTGTTGGTGCTAGTTCTTGGGTAACCATTGACGGTGCATCTCTTCCAACCTTTCCAATTGGTACAATGGTCCCTTTCAAAGTCCAATATCCTTCGATAGTTATCATGTTCACATTGCCATTCTCGTGGTTTGGTAGAGGGTTGTTGCTCACATTGGACTAAGGTCCAGCAAGTTGAATTGCTCCTTCTTTGATTAAGACTTCAATCTTGTTTTTGAGACCATAACAATCTTCAGTGTCGTGCCCAACAATTCCAGAATGATATGCACAATGTTGGAACCATCAAACCATTTTGGAATAGGATCTGGGATTTTTCCTTCAATCGATTGTATCATACCTGTTGTTCTCAACCTTTCAAATAAATGGGCATATGTTTCAGCTAATTTGGTATAGTTGCGAGTGATTTTGGTTTCAGAATTTGGACGGGCCATAGGTGCAACATGTGGACGATTTTGGTGAGTTGGAGCTTGGACAGACTTATATGGATTGAAGTTTGGAAAGTAGGGGGTCGAGGTTGGTAATAATTTGGCTAGGTGTTATAGACATGGTAGGTAGTTGGTGGAGGATAGTAAAGTATTTGAGAAGTTTCACCATAATGGTAAGGATAGATGGGTTGATGTGGTTGATTCAAGTAGAAAGGGGTCTGACTTGGCTTATGTCCTTGGTCAATCACGGCATCAGATACATCTTTCTTCTTCTTCTTATTCCCGTTGATAGAACCATATTGAATTGCTTTACTTGCAGCTTTCAAAGTCGTATAGTCTTGGATTCTCCCTGACTTAATCCCATCTTCCAATATTTCTCTCATTCTAAAGACTTCCATGAACTTTTTCCCCATCATGGTTATCATTGTTTCATAGTACAAACCGTTATCTTGACATTCAATGAAAGTGGCAGTCATTTCACTTTCACTCATTGGTGGTTGGACTTTAGCTGCTTCTGCTCTCCATCGCAGTGCATACTCGCGAAATGTCTCAGTTGGTTTCTTTTTCAACTTGGCCAAGTAGAACCTATCTGGTGTGATTTCAGTGTTGAATTTGAATCGAGCCATGAAGTCTTACGCCATACGTTCCATCCATACCATTCATGAAGATCCTGTTGTGTGTACCAAGAGAGAGCTTCACCAGACAAACTTCTTATGAACAATTTTATTCTGATCATTTCATTTCTCCCTACTCCCACCAACTTGTCACATTAGGCCCTCAAGTGTGCATGAGGGTCACCAACTCTATTAAACAAATCAAACTTTGGCGGCTTGTATCCTATGGGCAAGTCAATGTCTGGTTGCACACAGAGATAATCATACTTTAGGCTCTTGCTTCCCCTAGTAGTTTGTAGGTTTCTCATTGCTTCTCTAAGTTCATGAACCTCTATTGCTAAATCATTGTCTGCTTTGGCCTTGGCATCCTTCTCTGTTTCCTCGTATTGGTCCACCTCGAGTTGGAACTTGACCGTTATTGGGTTGGTAAAGGTTTGTCTTTCCCCTGCATATAGAGGAGGAACATATTGCGCGTATGGGATGGAGACATGTGCCCCTTGTATATACTGGGTGGGATAATTTTGTACGTTAGGAGGAGGTGGTGGAGGATTACAAGGGGTATTAGTGAGTGGTTGGTTTGGTAGAGTTGAAGGGGCTATTGTGAGTGGTGGATAAGTATAAGCAGGTGGAGAAACGTAGGGAATATGAACTGAAGGTTGATTTGGTGGGTTAACAAATGGTGGATTAGGAGAAGCGACATTGGTAGTGTAAGTGGGTGGATGAATTTGTGGAGAGATGTAGGTAGGTGGTTGATTCGGTGGATTTTCTGAGGTGGCCGAAAGTGAATTATTAATGGTAGATCGGGGATGC
>NC_061112.1:137479244-137487242 GCF_002878395.1 Capsicum annuum | reverse complement strand
AACTTCGCCTTTATCACCTTAAGACCGAAAGACTTATGCAATAATTGACCGACTTAAGGTAGAAAGAGTTTAACTTCGCCTCATCACCTTAAGACCGAAAGACTTTGCTTGAAGACAGCATGGTTTTCTTTAAGTATGAGCCCTTTCACCGATGCATTTATGCGATGATCGTCTCTAAGTATGGGCTCTTTCATCGATGCACTTATGCAGTGGTCTTCTTTAAGTATGTGCCCTTTCACTTGATGCACTTATGCAATGATATTCTTTAAGTATGGGCCCTTTCCAATGGTTAGCTTAAGGTGCAAAGGGACAAATTTTTGCCACTTAAGACATGAAAATTTTGATATCCTTTCAAGGATAAACCCGCGAGAGGCCGGCTTAAGGTGCAAACGGACAAATTTTGTCCACCTTAAGGCATGAAAATTTTTTATATCCTTTTAAGGATAAACACAGAGACCAGCTTAAGGTGCAAAAGGACAAATTTTGTCCACCTTAAGGCATGGAAATTTGAGATTCTTTTAAAGATAAACCCGCAAGAGGCTAGCTTAAGGTGCAAAGGGACAAATTTTATCCACCTTAAGGCATGGAACTTTTGAGATCCTTTTAAGGATAAACCTGTGAGAGGCCAACTTAAGGTGCAAAGGGACAAATCTTGTCCAACTTAAGGCATGAAAATTTTGATATCCTTTAAGGATAAACCTGTAAGAGGTTAGCTTAAGGTACAAAGGGACAAATCTTGTCCACCTTAAGGCATGAAAATTTCAATATCCTTTAAGGATAAATTCGTTAGAGGCCCGCTTAAGGTGAAAACGAACAAATCTTGTCCACTTTAAGGCTTGTAAATTTTGAGATCCTTTTAGTTGTAGGCTTGAAAAACTTTGGCATTCCAAATCCCATTGAAGGAACTCTCTTTCTTTTCGACGGGTTGCCCCATTGAGTCACAAATATTTAAAGTAAGTCCAAAATTTAATTAGAATAGTTTCATACTTGGTATCCATATGGTAGATACTGTATGAACATATTTTTTTTTTGACACTTGTGCAACTGAACTCAGAATGAAATCCCAAGCGCCTACGTACCTCAGTAAAGAGGATCAAGTCACAACGTAGTTCTGGGTGAGTGTTTTTTTTTCTTGTGTCCTAACTTTTGCCTAGGCAACCTCTTTCAAGGTTTTTAACCTAGCGGATTTTCATTTTCTTTTTGAGCCGTACACAGTTTATACTCTTTCGGGCCAGGAGTGGACATGCAGTTTATACTCGTACCTTAAGGAGTGTACATGCAGTTTATACTCGTGCTTAAGGAGTGTACATATAGTTTATACTCGTGCCTTAAGGAGTGTGCATGCAATTTATACTTGTGCCTTAAGGAGTGTACATGCAGTTTATAGTGTACATACAGTTTATACTCGTGCCTTAAGGAGTGTTCATGCAGCTTATACTCGTGCCTTAATTAGTGCACAAGCAGTTTGTACTCGTGCCTTAAGGAGTGCACATGCAGTTTATACTCGTGCCTTAAGGAGTATACATGCAGTTTATACTCGTGCCTTAAGGAGTGTCCATCCAGTTTATACTCGTGCCTTAAGAAGTGTCATCTTCCTTCAAGGATAGGACTTCTTCAAGAACTTGGCGTTGATGGGGCCAACCCTCACGCCATCTGCATCGATAAACTTGTAAGCACCATTTGAATATGCCTCTTGTACGACATATGGTCCATCTCACTTTGAGGTAAATTTAGCCCCAGACTTATGAGAAGTGATAATGGGCCTTCTTACTGCAAGAAATTGATCTCCAACTTAGAAGCACCTTAAGCGAACCCTTTTGTTGAAAGAACGAGATAGCCGGGCTTGATAATATTCAAGATTTTGTTGAGCCTCCAGCCTCTTCTCATCAAGAGCTTCTAACTCCACAAGATTAAACTTAGCATTTTCTTCATCGGTGAGCCCTTCTTGAATAGCCAGTCTCAAAGAAGGTATTTGACGCTCAAGTGGCAGGACTACTTCAACTCCAAAAGCAAGTGAGTATGGGGTTGCTTGTGTTGGTGTACGGTAAGTTGTCCTATACGGCCATAAAGCTTCTTCCAGTCGCTCATGCCAGTCTCGTTTGGATTTGGAGATGACTTTCCTCAACAAGTTGGATAAAGTTTTATTGAAGGCTTCAGCTAGACCATTGGCGGCAGCATGATACATTGAAGACTTGCACTGCTTGAAGCCAAAGAGGTCACAGATCTTGTTCATCAACTTGTTATCAAACGGCTTGCCATTGTCAGTTATTATATATTGAGGGATTCCAAAGTGGTAGAGATATTTACTCGGATGAAGTTCGCAACATTTTCTTTCTTTACTTCCTTGAGAGCAACAACTTCGGCCCATTTTGAGAAGTAATCTTTTGCGGCCAAGATGTATAAGTGTCCACTAGAAGACTTTGGTAGTGGACCAATAACTTCCATTCCCCCAAGCATTGAATGGCCAAGACGCTACAGTTGGATGTAGTACCTCTGGAGATTGATGTATGAAATTTGCATGGAATTGGCAAGCTTTGCATCTTCTAGCATAGTCCAAGCAATCTTTCACCATCGTTGGCTAATAATATCCCATCCTTTTAATATGAAAATGGAGTTTTGGTCCAGACTGATGTAATCCACAAACTCCCGAGTGTGCTTCTTGCAAATCTTGAATTGCTTCTTCCTCTCCTGAACACCGTAAGAGTACTCCTTCAAATGATCTTCTGTACAGTGTGTCTTTGTAGTAAAAGAAGCAAGGTGAACGACGACGAATGTCAGTCTTTCTCCTTGGATTTCCTAGAATTATCCCATAACATAAGTAATCAATGATAGGTTGTCGCCAATCTTCTTTTACAGCTTCAGACACGGCAACGAGGTATTCAACTTTGTTTTTCACATCCTCATCTGACGGTGGCACTACCCATTCTTGGTGGATAATAACTTGGGTCTAATTTGGAAGAGTCAGGGTTGAGGCCAGGGCAGCTAGGGTATCAACTTGCTTATTTTCTCTCCTTGGCACATGTTGGAGAGTTACTCCTCCAAGCCACCCCATCAAATTTTGTGTATAATTATGATATGGTCGTATCTTAGGGTTTTTAACTTCATAGCTTCCTAAAAGCTGCTTGATCACCAATTAGAAGTCACCAAAGACTCGTAATTGTAGTTGATTCATGTCAACTGTCATCTCAAGTCCAAGTATTAGAGCTTGATATTCAGCAACATTTTTAGAGCAACTATTTGTTAGGGTAAAAGAGTATGGGATGACCTCTTATTGTGAGTGATGAATACCAACCCTGCACCAGCTCCATCTTGATGTGCGGCACTATCAAAGTACATCTTTCATGGAAGTCTAGCTTCAATGACCATTGCATCTTCATCAGGAAGTTCATCGCGCAGTTCTCAATCATCAGATATCGGGTGGTCTGCTAAGAAGTCAACCAATGCTTGTCCATTTATGGCCTTTTAGGGAACACACACAATCTCAAACTGCTGAAATTGAAGGTACCATCTTGCAAGTCGGTCACTAAGGACAGGTTTCGACATTACAAACTTGATGGGATTTTCCATAAACACGAGACGAACCACATGGGCTTGAAAGTAGTGTTTCATCTTTTGAATTAAAAAGGCCAATGCCAAACATAACTTTTTAATTGGAGAATACTTTAGCTCATTTGGTGTCATCATTCTGCTCAGATAGTAAAGAGAGTTTTCTTTACCTTCACTATTTTCTTGAGCCAGTAGTGCTCCAACCGACCTTTCTTGTGCCACGACGTAGAGTATCAACGGCTTCCCAGGTATGGGTGCCGCAAGAACTGGAGGTTTCATTAAGTACGATTTAATACTCTCAAAGGCATTAATACAAGCTTGGTCCCATTCGAAGGGAGTGTCCTTCTTCATAAGACGACTAAATGGTTGACATTTTCCAGCCAAGTTTGAGATGAACCTCCTTAAATATGCTAGCCTTCCTTGAAGGATTTTTAACTCATGAATATACCGAGGCTCGGGCATCTTCAAAATTGCATCAATCTTAGCTTGATCAATTTCAATTCCTCGGTGTCGCACAATGAAGCCAAGAAAGTTTCTTGAAGTAACTCCAAAGGCACACTTCAATGGATTCATCCTAAGTTGATATCTTTGAAGTAACTCGAATACCATTCTTAGGTCTTTTAAGTGGTCGTCTCTCTTTATTGACTTTACCACTAGATCATCCACATAGCATTCAATATTTTTATGAAGCAGGTCGTTAAAGATGTTCTGCATAGCCCAGCGTTCTTCAAACTAAAAGGCATCACCTTGTAGCAATAAATACCTTTAGGCGTATGAAATGCAGTGAGTTCTTCATCTTTAGGCGCCATACGGATTTGATTGCAGCCGGATGAACAATCCATAAAGGATATTGCCTCATAACCAGTGGTGGCATCAATCATTAACTCCGGTATAGGGATTGAAAAATCATCCTTAGGGCATGCGTTGTTAAGATCTCGAAAGTCGACACTAACTCAAATTTGACCATTCTTCTTCCGTACTGGAACAATACTTGAAATCCACGTGGGATATTTGACTTCACGAATAAATCCAGCTTCAATAAGTTTGTCAACTTCATTTTCGATCAATGGAACCAACTCTGGCCTAAAGTGTCTTTGGGCTTTCTTAACAGGACGGGCACCATTCTTGACTGCCAACTGATGGACCGCTACTTTTAGATCTAAGCCAGACATTTCCTTATAGCTCCAGGCGAAGACATCCATATATTCTTTGAGTATGTCCATATAAGCGATTTTCTCCCCTACTTCTAGAAACACACTTAGGTAAGTTGGTCTTGGTTCTTCATCGGTTCCAAGATTAACTTCTTTTAAGAGATCTATTATGGCCTTTACTCTTTTTTAAGTTATGATGGATCATCTCCAGCATCTTCCTCCTCTTGAGGATCATCGTCATTGACGGATATATGATAACACCAAAAGGCATTTTCTATCTCTTCATCAATCTTTATTTGAGACGAGACATCTTTCTCGTTCTAGGTCATAACATGATATGAGGAGCCAACACTCTCTTCATCTTCTTCGTTTTTCTTGGTATAAACCAAAGTATGCGCCTTCGCTTTTAACTCCTCATTGCATGAAACCACCAGTTCCGTCTTTCGCTTCATTCTAGAAGGAATCAAACTTTGGAAATCCTTCTGGATTTTAAATGAAGAGTGTTGCATCTTTCTTTGACGACTTCTTTGATGCTTGTTGTTTTTCTTCTTATTTATAGGACCCAACCTTTCGAACACAGAAGTTCTTGCGGTTGACTCACCAAGTCGATCAAATACGGAGGGTCTTTTATTAGCGGCAGTGAATTCTTCTTCCACGGTGATGTGATTACTGACTGCCCTTCTTATGGAGATGCGAATTGGAGGTGGCTGAGTGTATCCTAGTCCTTCACGTACTTGCCTGGTGTTACCCTCCAATGGAAGTTTGCACAACCTTGATGGCTCATTAGGATTATATCCAGCCTTTACAAATAGCTTGTATGCATTTGGATCAAAGCCCTCTTTTGTACGCTTCGTAGGGAGTGCCATATCTGGCGGTAGATTTTGAGTCACAGATTCCCCAGGTGGCCTTGAGGATGGATTTATTGAGTCAATCTTCCTGACAGGTAAAGTTAGCCCCTTTAGCACATTATCTTGGGCATCAGGTGAGTGATCTTCCTCTTTCTTTACCTTTGGCACGTAGCGAAGAACAGGAGCTGCTTTCTTCTTCGTAGGAGCAACGCTTTCTTTATTGAAAGTAAAGAAAGGCTTCCTGTTGATGAATTTTTTCGATAGTCACTGCGACCTTCTTAGATGCAAGATTGCCACACTTGGTCTTGGTGACCTCTTCAATCTTTTTCTCATCTACAATATGATTATTTAAGTAGAATTTTGCATCAGCAAAATGTGACACAGCTTCAGTGAATGGCTTGTCATCGGCGACTATTGTTCTTTCCACTCTATTTTCAAAGTACTTCAAGTATTGACAGTAAGAGGATGAGATAATTTTGTTCCCGTGCACCCAAGGCCTATCAAGCAATACATTGTATGAAGTTTTGGCATCGATCACATGCATCAATGGGTTTGATTGAAAATCATCCATACTAATCCCCAACTTCATACATCCCATGGCCCTCTTGGTTGAAGCCTTGGATCATTATGCAATCCCCAACTTCATACATCCCATAGCCCTCTTGGTTGAAGCCTTGGATTATTATGCAACTTTCGTCCAGTTCGCTAGTAGCGATGCCAAGCTCCTTCATCGTATGAATAGGCAGGATATTGACTCCAGATCCTTCATCTATCAAGATTTTATAAATCTTCTTTCCTAGAATTTGACCCACCATATATAAGGGACGGTTATGTAGGGTCTCACCAAGCAAAAGATCGTTATTTGTGAATGTGATTTTTGTATCACACACATGTGCCTTTTCGCCAAGAGTTTCAGCCAATTTTTCGGAAGATGAAGGAACTTTCATGGGTAGATTCTCACCCTTTGCCCCCTCTTTGGTGGTATTAAAACAAAATGCTTCAAGGTTGACTTGGGCAGTCTTATTGCGGAACCAACTCGGTAAGAATTCCTCTGAAGTTACCGGACACCGAGGTTTCTGATGGTGAAGCTCCGTCACCCTTGTCCTTTTTGGAAGTGCAACCAACTTCTGTTTTCTTAGTTTCTTCACCACTTTCCTTTCGGTTGGCTGCTCGTACGTCTCCTTCGCAGACTCATCTTCTTGTGTTTGCGTCTAGTCACTAGAGTCCAACCTTCATCATCGTCTTCATCAACTGAAGACCTGTCAGGCTCTAATATCTCTTCATTATGCTCCTTGACAGAAATTTTAACAGGGTCGAGCGAGTCAAAAGTGATAGAGATTTGATGAGAACTGGCTGTCTCATTGTCGAAAAAGATTTTCTTATCTTTTGCCAGTTGCATAACTTTATCTTGAAAGACAAAGCATTTCTCCAGAGGGTGACTTATGAGCCTATGGTATTTACAATAATTAGGGTCATTGGTCCTTCCGGCTTCGTTGGGACGCTTCATCTCTGGGAGTTCGATGAGCTTGTGCTGAAGGAGTTCATTGAATATCTCAGCAACATCAGAATCAAGGAAGGGATATTCTTTTTCTTGCATCTCCTTTAATATTTTCTGATTTGGACGTGCTCCAGAAGTCTTCTTTACACTTTGCTTCTTGCTCACTTTTTTGGTGACTTTCACAGGAGACACATTAATATTCATGGATTCTTTGCTATCATTTTTGGGGACAAACTTACCCCATCTCTTAGGTTCTTGCTTATCCTTTTCTCTTCGAGGGCCATGGATAGGTGCTCCTTCCTTTCCAGCAGAAGACATGCTCAACTCCATGTCGTGAGCACGAGTAGCTAACTCTTCAAAGGATTTTGGCTTAATGCCTTGCAAGATGTAGAGAAGCCCCCAGTGCATTCCTTGGATGCACATCTCTATCGCAGAAGCTTACCTGAGCCTATCTTTACAGTTTAGGCTAGTATTTCTCCATCGATTGATGAAGTCAATGACTGGTTCGTCCTTTTTTTGTCGAGTATTTGTGAGATCTACCATGCTCACTGTACGCCTTGTGCTATAAAAGTGATTCAGGAACTCATGTTCCAATTGCTTCCAACTATCGATAGAGTTAGGCTCGAGATCCGTGTACCAATCAAAGGCGTTTCCCTTTAGGGAACGAACAAACTGTTTGACAAGATAGTCGCCGTAAGTTACAGCATTATTACATGTCTCGACAAAGTGTGGGACATGTTGTTTTGGGTTACCTTTGCCCTCAAATTGTTGAAATTTGGGGGGTTGATAGCCAGCAGGCATTTTGAGGCTATCTATGCTTGCAGTGTAAGGCTTGGCATATGCAAGGAAAGACTTGGTGACAACATCATACTTATCTTTGAGGGTCCCTTCAATAAATTTCCTCAATTGCCCAATCGGGATTATTCCCTCAGCAGAAACTTGCACCTCTTTAGTC
>NC_061112.1:137459861-137476244 GCF_002878395.1 Capsicum annuum | reverse complement strand
TACGAATTTAAATTTAATAAAATTGCATTTCCCACAAATAGTTCTTAGTCCAGGTCTATCTCAAACTTTTTTGTGTTAACAGCTACACTAACAATTATTCTTTCTATTTTATTTCTCCTTATTTTTGTATATTATCTTCTCTGCTCTTTGGCCTTTTCTTTCTCCTTTAAACGTCTTTGACCCGTTTCGATACCTGCGTGAGGGTGACAAATTATGGGCTAACACTGGATTAACAGCACTGGGTTAACTCATATCTTTTGTGGGCCAAAGACGGTCGCACTAATCAAGGCCCATCCTCTAAAGTATTAGGCAACATGACACTCTATAACACTTTTTAAAATAAATAACCCAAGTTTGAAAACTTTTCAAAAAATGGTCAGTCGGATATACTATTTTCGCTTTATAGTCATTTCCTAATTTGGGTCATTTTGGCCTACGTAGTCCATATACAATGTTGATACAGTATATACAATACTGATACAATATTCAACTTGGGCAATTCGGCCCGGTTAAAAACATTTTAATTTTTTTTTTTTGCTATAAATTTTTTAACTGAGCAAATATTCTTTTTTTTTATTGTTTAGAAATAATAATTAAATTTTATAAAAATTATATAATTGTTAAATAGAATATGTATCTATATAAGATATATGTATAAAAATTGTATAGTTCTATCAAATATGTATAAGTATAAAATATATATAAATATATATAGAAAATGTATGAAAATTATATAATTATTGCATCAAACGTGTAAAAAAGTGTACAGTTATTGTATAAATTGTGTATTAAAACTATATAGTTTTCGTCTAAAATATTTATATGTATAAGATTTGTATAGAAACTGCATAGAAAGTGTGTAGACACAATATAAAATAAGCCAGTAAATTGAAATGGCTAGAAAGTAAAATTTAAATTTCATGGCCATTTTCATGAAAATAATTTAATTTGAAGTGTCGTTTCTGTCTTTTCCTGAAGTATTAGCCCAATATATTATGGTCCAAGTTCTAACCCAACATCATTGGCCAACCCAACTTTAGATTCTATTTCGCTTTTTATTTTAAACTTAAATTCTATACACTGATTTTGTGTGTACATCTTTTTATTGTGCCAACCTATCATTACGATGATAGGTAATTCTTCATAGTAATTTTGATACTCCCTTTGTTTTAAAAAGAATAACTTACTTTTTTTTTTAATCTGTTTGGAAAGGAATGACCTCTTTCCTTTTCAAAGAAATCGTTATGCAATTGCTTGTCTTCAAATTGATGCATTATTAAATAGCAAACAAACATCAATAACAAAGTATTGAGCGCAATCCTATAAGTTGTGTCCAGAAAGAATAATGTGTATACACGGTCTTACTTCTGTCTTGAAAAAGAAGAGAAATTTTAGCTCAAATAAAATATAACACAAATGAAGTATGTAAGCGAATACAATAAAGAAAAAGTCATTCCGGAAACAAAGATTGTTTCGATAGCAAAGAAAGACATGCATGTTAATCAAATTAAATGCGCAAAAGATTCTCCCTCAAATTCATCTTTTAAAGGTATTGGCTGATCATGTATAGCACGAGGTTATAATTAAGCTCAACCTTAGATCCATTGTATATAATAATAATAATAATTAGTATTAATTAATATTTTGGGAGTGGGTTATAACTCGATTTAGCATATGTAAATGGTATAATTGATGATTACGGAACTAACCAAAGCAAGTAGCTTAACGAAAATTTTGTTTTATTGATAAGGACAGATGTAAGCATGCAATCAGCTTGAAGAATATAATGACGATGAAGTCATTTTCTATATAGATATATTTAAAGCTCATAAATAGCATTCTTTAAAATGTGTTAGCCACGTCAAAACGCGTTCTTGAGGAATTTTAAATACATTATTCCTAGTATACATATATTTCCACATTCCATGCATCATGCGCACAACATTGACTAGTACGTGGTAATGAGATATAAATAGAATATTACGTACTAAAGTAGTGTTGATAATTATAACAATTCAAAAAGAAAATGTTGAGTTGTCGAATTACTGCCTCTTTACAATGTAGAATTTAATTGCGGTGTAAGTCACAAATGAAATAGAACGGATGAAGCAGAGTCGCGAGGAGTCAGAATTTAAATTTAATGGATTCTGCTTTACTCTTACTACGTGATTCATTGTTCTGCTGAAAATGAAATTATCAGTTAAATATATATAATATTCTTGCAATTTCAGTAAAATCTTACATTTTATATAAGATGGAGAATCTTAATAGCTCAAATGATTGACTATCGAAACTTCCACCTTAGCTTGTTGGTGAGAGTTTGATTCCTCATATGTAATCCCTTCTGAAAATTTATGTAGTTAATCAATTGAGTTACTAAAATTTCTTCCAAAAGGTTAGATTTGCTTTGGGTTGAAGTATTATATGTATTTTTGTAAATGAGCGTTTCTAAAAATATGGTGCATGCATATATATATTATATACATCGGGGAAAATGGAATCACAATTAAAAAAATAAAGGGCATGGTGCAAATAAAAGAATGTCTATATATACATAGTATCATTTTGATATTGTAATACTAGTAATTCCAAAGCTTCTTATATCTAGTCTAGAGTAGAATCGCAATAGTCGATGGGGAGTCACTTTGTGGAGGAAAACATGGAGGGATTGGTACGTCTTTGCCCTGCAAACCACATACCACTGACACCTCTAAGTTTTATGGAACGTGCTGCATTTGTTTACCGCAAAAACATAGCTTTAATTCATGAAAATATAAGTTATTCATGGGAAGAGCTGCATGAAAGATGTGTAAAGCTTGCATCTGCCCTTTCTCAACTTGGAGGAGTCACCCATGGTCATGTTGTAAGTATATCTATAATATATCCTCTTCATACGCTTTTCACATAACTACTTGGTGATTTGGTTCAACTAATTTCATAATTAAATCATACTCCCTCCATCTCATATTACTAATTATTTGCAAAAAAAAAAAAAAAATTATCTCAAAATAATTGAGATTGATGTTTAAAGAATCAAGAAATAATTAAACACCTTTTTCCAACACTACCCTTAGTAATTTAATGGGAGAATAATTAACTAATTGGTAATGGCAATATTTAATTGAGTTTAATAGGATCATATTAGTCAATTTGCATTCCTTATTAATTTCTCTCTTAAGAGTTGTGCAACAGACAAACATGACAAGTAATATTAGAGGGAGGAAGTAAGCAGTAATATTTAGCTTTAGCAGTAGTTAATTCTTCTTTTTCATTTTTTAGAAGTTCTATTTATCATGTTAATTAAGAACATGTATGGATGTAGGGTTTTGCTCTTTTCCGTTGTTCATTGAGTACGCAAATTAAAAGTTGCGTGTGTAGATTGAACTTTCCATTATATGACTCCTAAGTTTTGTACTTACAATAGATTCAAGATTATTTAAGTTTAACGGATTCAAGATTCTGAATTCTGTGAAAACATATATTGCTTCAATTTTATATACATGTCATAAGTACGTAATAATTTCACGAATGGTTCATGAACATTTATTTGTGGCATAAGCCAACTACCATGATTGATCCCCAAACTCAACATTAATTGATTATGTCCACCCCCGTTAGCACGAAAGTAGTTGCATTTCTCCATCCCCCATTTACTATTACTTTAAGATCTTCCTTAGGAAAATATATTCTAATGAATTAATCAAATTAATTTAAATGGCCAGTATGCATGCATGTCAACTAGATATGTAGACTTGGAGCTTCATCTCAAGTTTCAACTTTCAACCAAGTCAACAAGCTAGAATAATGTAAATCTTGGATCATTTAGTAGTGCACAAGTAGATCGATGCGTAGAAGAAGGCCTTTAATTTAGAGGACATATAAAATTAAAGTCGTGCACAATTCCTCTACCTCTTGCCCCTTACAGACGTAGACTTGACTCACAAATTAAGCTTGCCTGATAAGTAATGATGAATGCATGTATTCCTCTACATATATACTTTCAACTGATTAAAAAATCAAAAATCTCATTATAATACTAGCTTGACTTGACTCACTGCAGTTTATACTCCACACCACCAAAGGATGTGGTGCAGTGGATGAGGCTGCTTCTCCCTTAAAATCAGAGGTCTTGGGTTCGAGCCCTAGGATATGAAAAAATCCTTGGTAGAGAGTGCTACCCCCCGAATGGGCCTACCTAGCGCGAATCCGAATTAGTTAGACTCTAATACGGGTACTGGACATCGGATGAAAAACAAAAAAAAATGCTTATACTCCACATTTTATTTATTTGTACAGCATTAACTTGACTGTATCTCTTAAGCCTAAAGCAACAATAAATAGAATAACAATTTTATTATGTCATTCTTTAAATATAATAAATTCAAAGCTTTGAAAAATAGCTGGTTAAAAATAAGAACAAATTAGAAGTAAGTGATAAATTATCTCTTCATATTACACCAAACAAATAAAAATTAATATCTACGTAAAAACAGTGAAAAAATCGACTAGGATTAGTAGGCCATTGAGTGAGTGGTCTTTTTCCGTTAACAAAATCATATTTGTCCACTTATTACATTTTCAGAGCCTCTACTTAATTCCAATAGTAACGACAAATTAAATGAAGCCTCTCCATCGTGTTTCATGCTCTTATTCTTCCTTTCCAATATTACGTATTCCCACTTTCTCCATAAACCTCTAAAACAACGTTCATAATTGTATAACTTGTGCTGTCAATATAAGGGGCTGAGTGGGGACTCCCCCAACTCCCATGTGTGTTGGCAAATTTTGTCTTCATACACGATGCATATTAATTAATTATATTGATTAAAAGACAGTCGGATATATTAAAGTTCTCGTTATGTATATATGGAGTCGAAAAAAAAATGGAATCACAGGTTTATTAATTAATATTAATTAATTATGATGAAATGTTAAACATATTTTTATATTCTTGGGCTTAAACATCTGTGCGAGGAAATAAGTCATATATTACGATTAATGTAAAATGCAACTTTTAATTTTATCGTGTATCTCATATGTGTAATAAACATAGGTTATATACACTCTTAATTACCACTTGTTGTGACAAAATGAATATGCATGCATACAGAAAAAAAATTACTCATACACGGAACAATATTCACTAAACTATGTTAATTTTCTATTGGTTAAACGATAAAAAGAAAAAAAGATATAAACCTATTTCCCGTTGCTGAGTGCCAAATCACTTATATGAAAGAAAGACACATGTGATACACTTATTATATTGTTTGTTATAATATGGACGGATTCGGCTCCTCTCTATTTCTATTCTCTTCATTTTCCTTAAATTCCCATCTTGATTGATGACACATGATTTAATCAAATTAAATGATTAAGATTTAATTTATTTCAAATTAAATCTCTAACTATAATTAATATAGTAAATATATTATATCAACTAAAAATAAATTGTTTATTTCTTTCTTTTCTGAATATTTCCTCCAAGATTTAATGTACAAATAAAATACTGCACCAACGACAAGAAAATAAATTTTAAATTCTACTTAATTTCTTCGATTTTTCTAGATTAATGTTTTACTGTGAAGAAGACATTCACGTGTGACTTTGCTATTACTAACTATGTATGTATTATTAGTGCCATGGCGCGGTGCTAATATGGACTCAATATTTATATTTATTATCTCAATTTATGTGACGTATTTTTTTTTTTAAAATTCAAAATTAATGTTGATTTTTTATTTCTGAAAACAATTTATTTTAAAATAATTTATTTTATTTTTTAATAAAATGATTTATGACCATAAAAATTAAATATTTATTTTATATTATGAAATTAATTATTTATTTGAAATCATGACTTCAGAAGCATTCGACTCCTACTTCATACCTAATCAAATAGTGTCATAAATGGAAAAGAAAAAGTAGTAAAAATAAATAAGTTCCTATGACACATAATCTGTTTAAATTAAATGGCTAAGATTTAGTTTATTTCAAACTAAATCTATAATCATGATTAATATTATAAACATACTACATCAACTTAAAACAAATTATTATATTAACCATGATTAGAGATTTAGTTTGGAATAAATTAAATTTTAACCATTCAATTTAATTAAGCTATGTGTCATCAATCAAGATGAGAACTTGGAGAAAATGGAGAGAGTGGAAATTGAGAGGAGCCGGATCTCCTCTCCATTTCCACTCTTTCAAATTTTTCCAAGTTCTCATTTTGATTAATGACACATGAATTAATTAAATTGAGTGGTTAAAATTTAATTTATTTCAAACCAAATCACTAACCATGATTAATATAATAAATAGATTATATTAACTAAAAATAAGTTGTTTATTTCTTTCCTTTCTCAATATTTCCTTATGTCACGACCCGAACTAAGGCCTGGCCGTGACGGATATCCCGAACCCTGAGGGCCTGGAACTTCCCTCTCTATCTGGTAAGCATGCACACATTCATATAAATAAAGAAGATGCGGAAACATAATATGCTACGGAAACATGGTCAAATCTGAATTCAACATAAGTATGAAAATTGAAAACCAACTACATCTAATAACAGCTGACTCAGTCTGCAAAATCTCTACTACAAGAAAATCTGACAACTGTCTGAAAACTAGGACAAGGTCCCTAGTAGACTAAAACGATAATAAGGGACATAATCTGAAAGACGGGCCTTCTAGAATAGAGAAGGCTCACCAACTAATCACTGCAACTCTGTCTGACGAATCTACTACCTTTCTGGACCCCTAGACTGAGCCTCAGAATGTGGAGGGAGGAGGAGGGGTCAATACAGATGTACTGGTACGCAAAGAAATCCAAAATAAAGCTTATATGTAAATAAAATTGTTTGGGAAACAACTTTGTCAAAACATTATTCATCAAGTGGCTTTCGAAACACATAGGCGCATTTCTGAAAAACATGTAACCTGCCTGTCAATGCAAGTTCTAATCTGTATATTACTTCTGAGTTAGGTGGAACTCCCCTACAATTCTGATATTCCACGGTAGGTATGGAATCCGCCATTGAATCGGCGGGGAAGCCCCCAATCCAAGTGTGCCGCAAGGGTTGGAGTTCCTAAATCTGATATGCCACAAGGATTTGGGCCAACGGAATAAATAAACCCGAATCGGCAAATCACGATTTTGGGCGATGAGTTGTTTAATACTCACGCCTTCTTCGGGGAACCACCTAAACTCTCTTTATGCCCACGTTTATCCTGTTCTAAATCATGCATGTTTCTAGTTTCAACATTTGAAAAGTCTGATTTCAAACATGCATTAAATCTGTTCTGAATTATCATGGCATAATCTGAATTGGTGTCGTCACACCAAGATTTGCAAGTTCTATTTCTGAGCCATAATGCATCATGCATAATTCTTTCATTAAAATACAGTTCAGACCACCCAAACATGCAAACAATATAAAAGATTTTATGTTCCGAGAACACAAGTCAAAATTATGCTGAGATTGTTCAAATATATGGTGGTCATGTGCTTTTGGCAAAATCATGCACTCTTTCATTATATGAATATTTTCAACATTTATCAATATGCACAACCTTCTCTTTCGAATTCAAAACAATAAATCAATTTGTAGCATTAATCATGATACTTCATATCATGCTTTTCAACATACATTCAAAACAATCTATATCATAAGAAAATTGAGAAAATCATACCAAGAGAGGGATTCATGTGCGTCATGCTCTCAATTCATTCATAAATCATAAAACATATGGATACGTATATATAATTTCAAATCAATTTGGGGAAGGTCAAAAGACCAAAATAATACCATCAAGATTTCTAAAATATGAATGTATTCATAAATCTAAAAATCGCTTTCTTAAAATCATGATTTCTATGCCCATGAGATTTTTAGAAAAACCTTGCGTACCTCAAAATAGGAAAACAATGGGTGTTTCTTGAAGCCTATGATCCGGGCATTTCGAATCTTCAATCGATTTTGAAAACCCACGGTTGAATCTTGAGTTTCTTGAAGTACTTGTTTGAAACTCTAGAGAGAATTCTTGATGATTTTGATGAAAGTAGGGTTAAGTTGCTCAAACATACCCTAAATCCTTTGTTTGGACGATTTTAAAGGCTAGAAAAAAGTCAAAATTACCCTTAATGACTCCTAACGAAACTGAAAATTTGTAATTAAAAACCCAATTTTGGGTGCCACCGCGACGCGCCACAATCGCGGTGGTCCACTAGAATTTGACGAGTAGGAAATTGAGTGCCTCCGCGATGCGCCACCATCACGGAGCCTCACTAGAATTTGACGATTGTCAATTTGACCCTCTCCATGACGCTCTAGACACCAAAATGACGATGTTTACGACTGGAACTTTAAATTATTCATAACTTCTTCACCGAGGGTTCGTTTTGGATGAATCTTATATCGTTGGAAAGCTAATTCAGTCATCTACGAAATGAAAGGTTGAAATCTAGGAAATTCCACTCAACTTCCAGACCTGACGATCTAGGATTGCAATAGATTCCTCTTCATATGATAAGGAGGCTGTCACCTTGATCTCTTCTACAGGCAATACCAAAGAATGGTCTCCAATGCATTTCTTTAATATAGATATGTAAAATACTGGATGGACAGAACCCAACCTGGCAGGCAATTCTAACTCATACGCAACACCACCTTTTCTCTTCAAAATCTGATATGGTCCTATATAGTGAGGACTCAGTTTACCTTTCTTCCCGAATCGCATAACTCCCTTCATAGGAGAAACTTTTAGAAATACCCAATCACCGACCTCAAACTCTAAATCTCTTCTCCTAACATCGGCATAAGATTTCTGACGACTCTGAGCCGTCTTAAGTCATTCTCTGATGACTTTCACATCCTGCATTGCCTGATGAATAAGATCGGGCCAAAATATTTGCATCTCACCTACTTCATACCATCCTATAGGAGACCTATATCTTCTCCTATGCAGTGCCTCATATGGAGCCATCTTAATTCTGGAATGGAAACTGTTATTATACGCGAACTCTATCAACGGTAAGTGTTCTACCCAAATACCTTTAAAATTAATCACACATGCCCTTAATATGTCCTCAAGGGTCTGAATGGTGCGTTCGGCCTGCCCATCGGTCTGAGGGTGAAAAGCAGTGCATAGGTTCACTTGGGTACCTAATCCTTTCTAGAAAGATCTCTAAAACTGAGAAGAGAACTATGTAACTCGATCGGATATGATGGACACAAGCACACCGTGCAAATGAACTATTTCTGCAATCAACATCTTGGTATAATCCTCTCTCGAATAGTTAGTCCTGACAAGCAGAAAATGGGCTGACTTGGTTAGTCTATCTACAATCACCCATATAGAATCATACTGGTTTCGAAACTTGGGGAGCCCTGTAATGAAGTCCATATTAATCATCTCTTATTTCCACAAGGGCAAAGCTATCTCTTGGGAAGAACCACCTGGCCTCATGTGTTCTACTTTAACTTGTTGACAATTCAAACACTTGGAAACAAAGTTATCCACGTCACGCTTCATATTATTCCACCAATACAAATATTTCAGATCCTGGTACATCTTAGTTGAGCGTGGGTGAACAACATACCTCGAAGTATGAACTTCATCAAGGATTCTATTCCATAAATTATCCATATCTGGTACACATAATCTACCCTGGTATCTCAAAATACCATCACCACCGATTTCAAATGACTTCACCTTCTGCCGACCCACATCATTCTTAATTTGCATCAAGATGGGATCTTCAACCTGCTTTTTTTTAACTTCCGCACAAAGGGAAGACGTAGCTATCTCATGAACAACTATTCCCCCATCTTCGGAATCCAAGAGTCGCACTCCTAGATTTATAACTCGGTGAATATCTTTTACCATCTCTCTCTTCCCTTCTAAAACATGAGAAAGACTGCCCATAGAAAATCTACTGAGGGCATCTGCTACCACATTTGCCTTACCCGGATGATAGTGAAGGCTCATGTCATAGTGTTTCAAAAGCTCCATCCAATGCCTTTGCCTGAGATTTAGTTCTTTCTACGAGAAAACATACTACAAACTCTTATGGTCAGTGAAAATATCAACATGCACCCCATAAAGATAATGCCTCCAAATTATAAGCGCAAACAGTACAGTTGCTAATTCCAAATCATTAGTGGGGTAGTTCCGCTCATGTACCTTTAACTGCCTAGATGCATAAACCACTACCTTTTCGTGCTGCATAAGTACACACCCAAGTCCCACACGAGACGCATCACAGTACACAACAAAACCCTCTGTACCTTTTGAAAGAGTCAAAATAGGAGTCGTAGTCAACTTGTCTTTCAACTTCTCAAAACTATTCTCACAAGAGTCGAACCATTAAAACTTCACCTTTTTTTGAGTCAACTTAGTAAGTGGAGCAGCTATAGAAAAGAAACTCTCTACAAACCTCCGGTAATACCCTGCCAAACCCAAGAAACTTCGAATGTCGGTTGGAGTCGTGGGTCTGGGCCATTTCTTTACTACCTCAATCTTTTAGGGACCAACCTTAATCCCTTCACTAGACACAATGTGCCCCAAGAAAGCAATAGCATTCAGCCAAAATTCACATTTGGAGAATTTTGCATACAACTTATGGTTTTTGAGGGTCTGAAGAACAGTGCAGAGGTGATTGGCATAGTCCTCCTCACTTTTAGAGTAAACCAAGATGTCATCAATAAAAACTATGACAAAAAAGTCTAGGAACTGATGGAAGACCCTATTTATTAGGTGCATGAAAGTTACAGGGGCGTTGGTCAACCCGAAGGACATGACTAAGAATTCATAATGACCATATCTTGTTCGAAAGGCTGTTTTAGGAATGTCTAACTCCCTAATTTTCAACTGATGATATCCCGAACGAAGTTTTATTTTTGAAAAACACTCAGCACCCTGATGTTGATAAAAAAGGTCATCGATCCTAGAAAGAGGATATTTATTTTTCACTGTGACCTTATTCAACTGGCGGTAATCTATGCACATACGTAGGGAACTATATTTATTTCTTACGAAGAGTATAGGTGCACCCCAAGGAGAAACACTAGGTCTGCTAAAACACTTATCTAGGAGATTTGTTAGCTGTTCTTTCAACTCTTTTAACTCTGCAGGAGCCATTCTATATTGTGGAATAGAAATAGGATGGGTATCTGGTAACACATCAATGCCAAAATCTATCTCCCTATCAAGTGGAATTCCTGGGAAATCATCTGGAAAAACTTCTGGGAATTCATTTACTACTGGGACAGACTGAAAGGGGAGACTTTCGGCATTAAAATCTTTAACCTGAATAAGATGGTACAAGCAACCCTTGGAAATAAGTTTATGAGCTCTGAGATAAGATATGAAGTGCCCTCTAGGTGCTGAGAAATGCCCCTCCCACTCTATTGCTGGCTCATCCGAAAAAGAAAAAATAACCTTTCGGGTCCTACAGTCTAGTGTGGCATAACACCGATGGAGTCAGTCCATCCCTAGGATAGCATCAAAAGCAACCATATCAAGTTCTATGAGGTCTGTTATAGTATCCCTACTAAGAATAGACACAACACAATTTTTGTATACCCTTCTAGCCATAATCAAATCTCCCACCGGAGTGGAAACATAGAAAGTTTCAGCAATCATATCGGGTTCAAACCCAAAACCAACATCCACATATGGGGTCACATGAGATAAGGTAGACCTGGGATCAAGAAATACATATACCTCACGGGAAAAGATTTGTAACTTACCAGTGACTACGTCTGGCGAGGCTTTCTGTCACGCCCCAAAATCCCATCGGGCCGGACTGGCACCCGAAGCCGAGAAGGCCCGGGAGAACCCGTTCAAATACCTGTACTTTCACTTATATGTCACAAAAAAATTGGACAGCACTTCGTTGCATATAAAAAGGTCTAATTACCTGTATCAGCACAACGCGCACAAATATATATATATAATACTTGGCCGTTGGGGCCACCACATATACAAATATAACGTTACTATATAAACTTCCATGACTTTACCCTTCCTTATGTCTACAAAGCCTCTAGGATATACATGACATAACTAGGGTCGGGATAAACCCCCGCCCACACATGACTCATGCACGATAACAAAACATAAGGAACCGACTCAGAAAGCTCCGAAGCAAACTGGAGCTCACCAACAATAGCTGTATGACCTGGCTCCTACTTGTGCGGTGTATGAGCTGAGGTACCTGTGCCTGCAGCATGAAATGCAGGTCCCCCGTGAGGGACGTCAGTACGAAATATGTACTGAGTATGTAAAGCTGTAAATAATCACATATGATATAGGAGCTCAATAGAAATCAGAAACAAGTGAATAAGTCGTAATAGGAGTGGACCACACTTACTAGAACTTGTGACAACCTGTACATTGTATTTATTCAATCACTTTACCTTCGTTCTTATCGTCTTTGTAATCATTACTGTACTGTACTGTGACCATTAGGATGCCTCCAGTACATATCAACTGGGATCGACCCATGCTAGGCTTATGCCCCTGGGATACCACCCATAAACACATGAAATAGGGATTGACCCATGCTAGGCTTATGCCCCTGGGATACCACCCGATAAGAGAGAACTCCCATCACTTAGTTCAATTAATCTTTGAGATTGTTATTTCGGTCGCCACCACATTTTTGATACTTTGAAACAATGATACATCAATAGGAACCAAGTAATAGACCTTCTATACAATAACGATGTAATAAAGACTCATTGGTACATCAACAATGTGTTTCAGAATCATCAATATCACAACAATGAAATAAGAGCCTTTGGTATATCAATGAAACATTTTGACACTTTATAGAATGGAAACAACTTCATTGGTAACGTAGAACAATACATGTTTTAGGACAACCTCGGAATCTTACTTGATGGAACATTGGTGTTTTCATGCCAAAGAACATTGTTAGAGTATGCTTTACATACCTCGTTGTAGATTCAGATACCAATTCAACACAACTTCCCACATTTACAAATCACTTATCTACAATGAAATGTTTGGCATCTAGTATTAGCAACCCAACACCACAATTCTCTTCCATAATTCCATACTACCAATATTTGCAAAACATTCCAAAAACCAACTTGAACAATAGGTTTATGTGTGTATATATATATAATCATCATTTCAATACCACATCATCAATACCACATCATCACCCCAAATTCCTTCACAATTTAACATAATCCAACCATGCACAAGAATAATCCAACATCATTTCCAATCATCTTTCAACAACAATCAAATAACATACTTCTTATGCTCACATGCATATATATATATACATATCCATATAAATAACACCAACATAATTTACATCCTTACCAAAAAAATGGCCCTTTTGATTTCGAAGTCCTGTTGGCACAAATAAGAGGTGCTTCTCGAAGCCCTTGAGACAGTGAACACAACTACGGAATCAATTTGGATTTTCTACGGTTGAATCACAAGATAATTGGAGTTGAAATTTGGCTAGGGTTTCTTAGTTTCAATAACTTGATGATAATTGATGGATATGAGACTAATTATATGTATATAATGACCAATTTTCGTCCATGAGGTGATGGAAAATGACCATATTGCCCTTAAAAATTTAAGTAAATCCGAATCTGTCCATGGTGGACTGTTTTGATAGGCTAAAGTAAATCGGCCATAACTCTTTGCTCCAATATCGGATTTGGATGAAATTGGTATCGTTAGAAAGATAATTCAAAGTTCTTTCATTTCATATAAATTAGGCCACCCAGTTCGTCCTGTACAAGTAGTTATGATCGTTTGAAGTTGACCATAAAAAACTGTTTTGAGAGGCTGAAGTAAAACGAGTATAACTCCTTACTCAGATGTTGGATTTGGATGAAAACAATTGAATTGGAAAGAATACTCAAAGATCTTTCTTTTGATATGTGGTAGCTCTCCCATTTCATTATATTGAAGGAGTTATGATCGTTCAAAGTTGACCCAAAAAACTGGCAGGCCTCAGTAGTTTTCCTGCACATTTACTGTTCACATCCCGGCCACCGTTTTAAAGTTTCGAACGAGCTCGCTTATATCCGAAACTTATCCGTTTTTGGAAATCTTTATATTGTTGGAAAGCTTATTCAATAACCTTTGTATGGAACCATCGACGGGAAAATTCCGGAATAAATAAAGTCGATTCCTATACACCTATAATCAAACTATACACTTGAAACCATCTCAAAATAATCAATACTCATACTTAAACTCATATATACCTAACTTAGGATCAATAAATATACTCCAACACATATAACAATGAATAATGCACGTAATTAAGTACGGGGTGTTACACTTTCTCCTCCTGGCGATTAGTCAGAGCATACAGCCGGTTGAGACCGCTCTCAGCAGCTGAATTGGTGCCCTTTTGATATGGTGGTGGTGCAGAAGAGTTTGCCTGAGACTTAGCTCCACCAACATTCCTGAGACTTAGCTCCACCAACATTTCTCCTAGCAGAGAGACATTCTCTCTGGAAGTGACCTGTCTGATCGCATGAATAACACACCAACGAGCCCAACTGACACCTTCCTGGATGATGCTTACCACAAGTCTCACATCGTGGATAAGAATGGTACTGCTGAGCCACACTATCTTGCGATTGAGTATCCTGAGCTCTGGGTCCCTGGCTGGCCTGAAAACTCTGAGATCGTCTATCAACTGGAGGTCTGGGTGTTGGGGCGCTAGCTGCAGACTTCCCCACACTTCTTGTTGCCCCAAAACTTTTTCTTTTGCCATTTGTTACCCCAATTACCACCCTACTGGTGACTGGGGTTCTGATCCGCTGATTTGGCTCTCTTCGCCTGTCTGTCCTTCTCTCTAGATTTAGCTAAATTCTTCTTCTTCTCCTCAACCTGTTGCATGTGGACTGTCAGCCTAGCAAAGTCCAATTCCCTGTTAAGTATCGCCCCTTGACATTCAAGCACTAAATCGTTTGAAAGGCCGGAAGCAAACTTCCTCATTCGGGCCCTCATATTGCTCGTCGCCTCAAGAGCATAACGGGCCAGCTGATTAAACTTTAAAGTATACTCCTAAACACTCATCTTACCCTGCTTAAGGTTCATGAACTCCTCCACTTTGGATTCCCTCAACTCTAGAGAAAAGAACCGGTCAAGAAAAGCTTCTACCAACTCATCCCACACTGATGCCTCTTCGAAAAGGTGGCATTAGGTTACTTAAATGGTGTGATATTTCTGAAAATGCATGTCTGCAGCATTTTTGCTGAAGCAGTATACCATTTCACCAAACAGTGCACCTATTAGAAATAGTGCATCACTTCATTGAAGAATTGGATCTATTCAGTTGAAACAGAAATAGTATATCAGTTCAGCGCATGCATTAGTTCGGATAAAAGGAAACAGTACATCAGTTCAGAAATAACGCATCAGTTCAGTCGAAACAGTGCATCAGTTCTGTCGAAACATTGCATCTGTTACTGTTACTGCATGCATATAAATGGAGTATTGATCAGATTTCGTCAAATAAAGTTTGTCCAAATAGATAGATCTCATCGATCGATCATTTGACAAATCCAAATCCAAATCCGAAGCCAAAGTCGAGCGAGCGACGACGACGACGGCACGATACATCTCTTATTTCTTGCCTCACTTATCATGTGGAGTAAGTATTCACATTATAAACACTCCAAAGTTCCCTTCTCCCACCAATGTGGGAGAATTAGTGAACTTTCCAATTTTGGGAGTACACTTTCCAAATTGGTGTCTCCTCTTCTCCACCATTTTTATCCGTTATTCATATGTATAAGTGGGTTTTCCTTAGAAATTTTTATAGTGAACATGCATCGAATACACTCGGTTAATAGGTAGATTTGATATCTTTGAACCGTCGAGCTTTAATGTACACCTAGACAACACATGTCACACAATCAACCTTTTAACGTTTATGGTTCTTACGATTTTATTCTTTTCATCCTTGAACACGTCCTGGTTTTCATGAGAGCTTAGAGAATAGGCATGTACTAACATTCTCCTTGAAGCGGCTTCCACTTCGCCCTTACATAGGTAATTTCTAAACGTTTAATCCTGTAGATTAAACTATTTGGTCAAATCTGCCAAATTTAGATAATCATTAAAAGACTTTTCACCTAAAGTCTTATCCTTGTTTACTAAACATTGTCTACATTATGAGAATGAGTTGGGTATTTGACAATGTTGAACCTGTTAGACACAACTTTATTTGATCTCCTTGAACCTAGCTCTTGCGATCTCCAGTCTGCTAGGTAGAGTTACCGCCATGCTGACTTGTCCTAGCCTTAAACCCTTTTCCTTGGATATTCTTTCCACTCCTTCTCTAGATAGGCCTTTTGTA
>NC_061112.1:137350774-137459761 GCF_002878395.1 Capsicum annuum | reverse complement strand
TTCTAAACGTTCAATCCTGTAGATTAAACTATTTGGTCAAATCTGCCAAATTTAGATAATCATTAAAAGACTTTTCACCTGAAGTCTTATCCTTGTTTACTAAACAATGTCTACATTATGAGAATGAGTTGGGTATTTGACAATGTTGAACCTGTCAGACACAACTTTATTTGATCTCCTTGAACCTAGCTCTTGCGATCTCCAGTCTGCTAGGTAGAGTTACCGCCATGCTGACTTGTCCTAGCCTTAAACCCTTTTCCTTGGATGTTCTTTCCACTCCTTCTCTAGATAGGCCTTTTGTAAGTGAATCTGACACATTATCCTTTGACTTTACATAGTCAACAGTGATAATTCCACTAGAGAGAAGTTCTCAACAGTATTATGTCTTTGTATTATATGACGAGATTTACCGTTATACATCATGCTCTCTGCCCTACCTATGCCGCTTGGATATCACAGTGTATATATACTGGTGCCACTAGCTTGGGCCAATACGGAATGTCTTTCAAGAAATTCTAGATCCATTCTGTTTCTTCACCGGCTTTATCTAATGCGATAAATTCAAATTCCATTGTACAGTAAGCTATACAAGTCTGTTTGGATGATTTCCAAGAAACTGCTCCTCCACCGATAGTAAATACATATCCACTTATGGGTTTTACTTTGTTCAATTCGGTGATCTAATTTGCATCACTATATCGTTCAAATACCGTAGGATATTTATTATAATGCAAGGCATAATTTTGAGTGTACTTAAGATACCCCTAAACTCTTTTCATTGCCATCCAGTGAGTTTTGTTGGGATTACTCGTGTACCGACTCAATTTACTGATAGTGCATGCTATGTATGGTCCTGTATAGTTCATTATATATATTAAACATCCCAATACTCTTGCGTACTCCAATTGTGAGTCACTTTTACCTTCAATTTTTTGAAGTGCAAAGCTCGCATCCAATGGAGTCTTGGCAATACCGAATTTCATATACTTGAACTTGTCAAGTACCTTTTCGATATAATGAGACTGTGACAATGCCAACCCTTGTAGAGTTCGATGGATTCTTATACCTAAGATTATATCTGCAACTCCAAGGTCTTTCATATCAAACTTGCTCTCGAGCATTCGTTTTATTGCATTTATGTCAGAAATGTCTCTACTGATGATCAACATATCATCCACATATAAACATACAATGACTTGGTGATTTGGAGTGTCTTTAATATAAACACATTTATCACATTCATTTATTTTGAATCCGTTTGCCAACATGGTTTGGTCAAACTTCGCATGCCATTGTTTAGGTGCTTGCTTTAGTCCATACAATGACTTAATAAGTCTACGCACCTTATTCTCCTTCCCTGGAACCACAAAACCCTCAGATTTTTTCATGTAAATTTCTTCCTCCAATTCTCCATTTAGAAAGTGGTTTTCACATCCATTTGATGGATTTCAAGACCATATAACGCAGCCAAGGCAATTAACATTCAAATTGATGCTATCCTTGTTTCTGATGAGTATGTATCGAAGTAATCAAGTCCTTTTTGTTTGAAGCCTTTTACTACAAGTCTTGCCTTGTATTTGTCAATAGTATCATTCGTTTTCATCTTCCTTTTGAAGATCCATTTAGAACCTAAAGGTTTATTTTTGGGAGGAAGGTCAATCAATTCCCATGTATGGTTGCTTAAGATTGAATCTATCTCACTATTGACTGCCTCTTTCCAAAAGGATGAATCCAAAGATCCCATCGCTTCCTTAAATATTTGAGGCTCATTTTCCAAAAAAAATGACACAAAATCCGATCCAAACGAAGTAGACGTTCTTTGACGTGTACTACATCTTAGATTTTCTTCATTATGTTCATTCTCAATTAGTTCATCACGAGGTCATTTAGATCCTCCACTAGACTGTTCATATCTAATTTTATACGGGTAAATATTTACAAAGAATTCAGCATTATCTGATTCAATTACCGTATTTTCATTAATATCCAAATTTTTGAATTTATGAACCAAAAATCGACATGCTTTACTACTTTTAGCATATCCTATGAACACATAGTCCACCATTTTAGGTCCTATCTTAACCTTTTTAGGTATAGGAACTTGAACCTTTGCTAGACACCCCCACACTTTGAAATATTTCAAGTTGGGTTTCTTTCCTTTCAATTTTTCATAAGGAATTGATTATGTCTTACAATTGGAAACTCTGTTGAGTATATGATTGGCCGTAAGGATAGCCTCCCCCCATAAGTTTTGCGATAAACCAGAACTTATAAGTAAGACATTCATCATTTCCTTCAAAATTTGATTTTTTTCATTCCGTAATTCCATTAGATTGAGGTGAATATGGGGCTGTAGTTTAATGGATGATTCTATTCTCTACACATATTTGCGCAAAGGGAGATTCATATTCTCCGCCCCTATCACTTTTTATCATTTTGATCTTTTTGTCTAACTGATTTTTGACTTCAGTTTTATATTGCCTAAACGCATCTATTGCTTTATCCTTACTATATAGCAGGTAGACATAACAATATCTAGTGCAATCATCAATAAAAGTTATGAAATACTTTTTCTCACCACGTGATGGTGTTGATTTCATATCACAAATGTCAGTGTGTATTAAGTCTAAGAGATTGGAATTTCTTTCAACGGACTTATAAGGATGTCTTGCATACTTCTATTCCACACACGTTTGACACTTTGATTTATTGCACTCAAAGTCTGGCAAAACTTATAAGTTAATCAGTTTTCATAACGTTTTGTAATTAACATGGCCTAAACGTTCATGCCATAAATCATAAGACTCAAGCAAATAAGAAGAAATTGAACTTTTATTTATTTCAACAGTCATTACATTTATCTTATAAAGTCCTTCGGTCAGACAGCCTTTTCCTACATACATTTCTCCTTTGCTAATTTTAATTTTTCCAAAAACGGTTACACATTTAAATCCATTCTTGTCTAGAAGTGAAAAAGAAATTAAATTCCTATGTAACCCCAGAATATACAAGACATTGTTAAGTGTCAAGACCTTTCCAGAAGTCATCTTTAAGCAAATTTTTCATGTTTCTTCTACCTTTGTCGTAGCAGAGTTAGCCATATAGATCATTTCTTCTACTTGAGCCGGAGCGAATGACAAAAACAACTCTTTGTTGGTACAAAAATGAAGGGTGGCACCAGAATCCATCCACCACTCGCGAGGATTCCTCACCAAGTTGTATTCTGAAAACATAGCACACAGATCATCACATTCTTTGTTGGATTCAATCATATTTGCTTGATCCTTCTTCTTGCCTTTCTTTGGGGCACGATAATCTGTGGACTTGTGGCCAATTTTGCCACAGTTGAAGCATTTTTCCTTGAACTTTTTCTTGGGTTGATTGCTTCATTGTTCAGCTTTTTTTCTTTTCTTGGAATTGTTTTGGTCATCTTCTACAATATGTACTCCATTAATTGTAGAATTCTCGTTTGACCTTCTTTCGGTAGCTTTATTATCCTCTTCAATACGAAGTCGGACACTATGATCTTCAACAATTATCTCATTGCGTTTATGCTTTAAGTAGTTTTTGAATTCTTTCCACAAAGGTGGTAGCTTCTCAACTATCGTTGCTACTTGGAAAGCATCATTCACAATTAAACCTTCTGCTAGGAGATCATGTATGATGACTTGCAACTCCTGTACTTGAGAGACAACAGATTTGTTATCTATCATTTTGAAGTCCAGGAATCATGCAACAAGGAATTTCTTAATTCCCACATCCTCCGTCTTACATTTTCGTTCAAGTGCCCCCCACAGTTCCTTTGATGTCTTGGTTCCACTATAAACATTGTAGAGGTCGTCTTGGAGAGCACTCAGAATATAATTCCTGCAAAGGAAGTCCAAATGTTTTCAAGCTTCTACAATAACGAAGCGGTCTTTGTCCGAGGTTTCCTCGGGCACCTCAGGAGCGTCTTCGCTAGTGAACCGTTGCAGACATAAAGTGGTGAGGTAAAAGAACATCTTTTGCTGCCACCGCTTGAAGTCAATGCCCGAAAAATTTTCGGGTTTCTCCTCCGGTGCCATTGCTGGCGGAGCATTTCTGCGACTTGATGTGGCAATATTAGTTGCCCCCACAGACGTTGTCGCATCCATCATTTAACTTTTGTTAGTCATCTTTACTGTCAACACAAGACAGAAAAATTTAGTATTTTCAGAATACTACTTATAAAGTTAACTAATTTTTCAACTTTTCTTCTTGTTTCTAATTAACGATGAAGTTTTTATAACTTCAAATCGTCAACCGTGTGAAATTTAACTTGTGATGAAGATTTTAAGTCTTCTAATCACTGGTTAAATTTAAGTGGAGTAGAAAACTTAAAGCTTTAATCTCCAAAAACAAGTTATACAGATTCTGTAAAATTGATTATTTCTAAAGATTGTTATTTTCCTTCTACGGGTATGCAGAATCTGTATAGTAGAAACAACAATTTCAACTAAAGTTCAAGTATATAAACAAGAACACAATGAAGTATATCAAATACCCTCAACACAAGATCAAAATGACCTTTCCAAGAGGTGTATTTTATTTTTCAAAAAATAGATGAAACAGAAATGAATAAGACCAAGTCGTCCAAATTTACGAACTTTTCTTAAGGAATAATTCCCCTCACTGTACCCGAGGTTATGGATTCTTCCTCCCAGAATAAAATGGCCTTCAATCCGACTATAGTGATACCTCAAATAGGTAGATTCTTCGAAAGCACAAAACGTTTTGATTGATCACACAGAATATTTGTAAAGAAAAGAAGAGAGTTTTTATTCTGAAAATTTCATATCAAAACCTGTGAAGGAAAGCAGGTTTATATAGCCTAGCAGATGCCTCTTCGAAAAGGTGGCATTGGTTCACTTAAATGGTGTGATGTTTCTGAAAATGCATGTCTGCAGCATTTTTGCTGAAGCAGTATATCATTTCACCAAACAGTTCACATGTTCGAAATAGTGCATCACAGTATATCAGTTCAATGCATGCATCAGTTCAGACAAAAAGAAACAGTACATTAATTTAGTCGAAACAGTGCATGCATATAAATGGAGTATTGATCAGATTTCGTCAAATAAAATTCTTCCAAACAAATAGATCTCATTGATGAGGTCAACGCCGAAGCAAAGCGAGCGACGACAACGGCATGAGGCATCTCTTATTTCTTGCCTCATTTATCATGTGGAGTAAGTATTCATCATTATAAACACTCCAAAGTTCCCTTCTCCCACCAATGTGGGAGAATTAGTGAACTTTCCAATTTTGGGAGTACACTTTCCAAATTGGTGTCTTCTCTTCTCCACCATTTTTTCTCCATTTTCCATTCACACTTTTATGAACCCAACAATACTTACCTCCTTTTATTTTACATATCTTAATTTGATTACTCAATACGGAGTTTAAAATGAAAAAATTAGGTATATGTACAGTACAACCAACCAATTTATCAGGGACCGGAATATTATTGAGCATACGAAAGATTGATAGAGGCACAGAGCTAATGACAATAATATTGTATCAATGGCAATCTAGTATATTAGCTACGTCACTTAGTTCAAATAACAGTCTTTTTTTCCCTTCGTTTATTTTTCATGTCTTTGCATGTTAAATTTAATTTTTGTTGTAGCTTATTTTGTCTGTCTTAACCAATTACAATGAGCTTATTAATTCTAAATACACTTGACTATAGGTAGCAGCAGTGTCGCCTAATGTACCAGCACTCTATGAGCTGCATTTTAGTGTACCAATGGCAGGGGCAGTCCTTTCTGCACTTAACACAAAGCTAGATGCTGCCACTTTGGCACAAATACTTCAACAATTAGAGGCCAAAGTCATTTTTGTACACACTGGCTTCATTGAACTAGTGCTTCAAGCACTTGTCACTCTTCAAGAAAAAGACAAGCCTTATCTTTTGGTCTTAATCCATGACAGTAGCAATGTAAAGGAACTACCAGTATCATCAGTACCACCAAAGATTCTGGATTACCAAACACTTCTTGATATGGGGCAGCCTAATTTCAAGATTGTGTACCCGAAGAATGAATTTGATCCGATTTCGATCAATTTTACTTCAGGGTCAACAGGGATGCCTAAAGGAGTTGTGTATAGCCACAGAGCTGTCTATTTGAATGCAATTGCTGACATTTTTCGATATGAAATGTCGAAAAGCCCTGTGTTTCTGTGGACAGTAGACATGTTCCGATGCAACGGATGGTGTCTCCCCTGGACAGTAGCTGCTTTGGGTGGCACTAATATTTGTCTAGGAGAAATCGATGGAAAAGAAATTTTGGAGTCCATTTACCTTCACAATGTGACACATTTTTGTGGTGCACCAATGATGCTTCCAAAAATTGCAGATGCAATTGGCACAAATCAGCCTTTGTTACCTAACAATGTGAATGTAACAGTAGCAGGGGTACTGCCACCACCAGACATTATGACCAAACTGGAAAAATTAGGATTTAGTATTAGCCATGCATACGGTATGAGTGAAGCACTTGGTCCAATGATATCAATGCCTAGGAAATCTCAAGATGATTTCTCCAATTCAAATGAAGACGCGAACGTGAAAATCCGCGAAGGGATTCACAACATTATGATGGAACAAGTTGATGTGAAAGATCCAGAGAGTATGCAAAGTGTGCCAGCAGATGGGAAAACCATAGGGGAAATAATGTTTCGAGGCAATGCCGTGATGCTTGGGTACTTGAAAGATCCATCAAGAACTGAAGAAGCCTTTGAGGGAGAATGGTATAGGACTAAAGATCTTGGAATTAAATACCCCAATGGGTATATTAAACTGAAGGATCGCGTCGTTGACGTAATCAAATCAGGAGGGGAAATTATAAGCACACTTGAAATTGAAGGGGTTTTGATTAGGCATCCTATGGTTTTGGAGGCTGCAGTAGTAGCAAGACCTGATGATGTTCTTGGAGAGACACCTTGTGCTTTTGTGAAGTTGAAAGAAGGGTGTTTTGTCACTGATGAAGAAATTATCAAGTTCTGTGAAGATAAGCTGCAGGATTATATGGTTCCAAAGGCAGTAATCTTTGGTGATTTGCCACTCAATTCTTCAGGGAAAATACAGAAATTTATACTCAGGGCTAAGACCAAGGCATTGAAATTGTGCCTGCCTTTATAGACACTGGCCCTTGTCAGTGTTGCTGTGTGTAGCAAAAACATTGCTCACAATCCATAAGGAATTATGTATTTGTTAAATTTGGCATGAAGTTACTTGATTGGAACTTTGTTGAATAGTTAATTGGACATTAATAATGTTGAAAACTTTAAGGCTTGTTTCAAACTCCTGTTGTTTCGTTTGTTGTCTTTACTTCTTGAATGTGTGCCAAGGTGGGTACAGTGTTCTGGATTGAGTAATTTTTATACAAAAAAGATTATTACCACTTCAATTTTTCGAAATTTAAATCATCATAACATTCATAAAACTAAAGATCTTAACGAAAACAAAATGTAATAGGCGTGTTTTCAAATAAACCTGATAGACAGAAGCTTTCGTTGACTACTCGTCGGAATTTTTAAATTGCTTTTCTCATTTGGGATTTAAATTCATCTTATAGGAAAGGGGTGAGCTGCACTTAATCTTGGGCTTACATGATTAACTATATTGAAGTCTGAACATCATAAGTCACTTTTAAGGGGTAGTTGGTCAAAAATATAATGCATGCATTAGTTTTTTGTACTGGTAGTACCTTGTTTGGTGCATTTTTTTTAGTCTACATATAACTAATGCAACCATTAGGTATTAGATTATGTATTACTAATACCATCATTTTCCAAGTATTAGGAATACAAAGGATTCCAACACATGCATTAGCTTTGTTAGTGACATTAATACCCTTCAATATCCTTGGAAACATTTCTCAATTCCTTTTAGTTTCCACGTACCCCACAATTTAAGAACTTCATCGATCAATTCATCAATGCACAAGAGAAAGTCATCCATCAGATTGGGTACTGAGTGAAACTACTCAATTCATCATCAATAATACAAGAGGCTTTAGATACGGGAACCAACTTTACTTCACAACGGGTTCATTACACCATATAAATGGCTTTAGATGCAGACAACCAACTGCTTCTGCCTCCTTCAAAGCTTGATTTCTATTATTAGTAGGTGGACATGAGGTATTTAATTGACTTGAATTACCAACGTTAAACAATTATTTCATCGTGTGATGATGTAATACTAACAACTATTTAATTTTATTTTGATGAAAAAACGAGTTAGTGAAATTTTAAAGGTAAAAGAATATTGTTGAAAAGAAAGTTAACAAAGTTAAAGGAGGGTATTTTTGTAAATAGACCTTTTTATATAAAAATTATACTAGACATATTATTTTCTAATATAACAAACCAAACAGTATATAGCATTATCAATACAAGCATTATTAATACACTCTATTTAGCATTATTCTTATACACTTTACCAAACAGCCCCTAAGAGTAAAACAGCCGGCTTGAAGTTCGATTACAACATTTGAATGAAAAAAGTAGTAAACTTTAATTGTTGACAGTGATATACGAAGACTTTTTTTCCTTAAAATTAATATATGTAATGCTGAACTTCTTAAGCTCTAACAAGAAGAAATAAGGAACCGGCGGAGAAAATTAAATTGAGAGTCCATAAATAAGGAGAGAAAGACTTGACGCAGAGGCAAATGTATCTCTTGAGCGTCTTTGCCATACGCTTAAAAATGGAAATAACATAGTTTAAATGCAACTCTTTAGATTATATTCTACCAACGAAGAGGTTGGAAAATGGCTAACTAAAGTTTCTGCTAAAATTATTCTTACCTATAGTTGTGTACTGAAAGCGCGAATATATATCACAGTCATTAGAAAAAACAATGCATGCATTAGTTATGTTACTAGTACAAGTATTTGGTGCATTTTTTCAATCTATGTATAACTAATATTCTATTTGATATAATGCTATGCATAGCAATGCAAGGGACTCTAATGTATTTGGTATAGGGAGTAACCATTTAGAGAGGAAGAAAACCCTTCAAAACTTAGTGCTCCAGCAAGCCTGGCATACCATTGCCTTGAGGCTTATTTGAGGTCATATAGTGATTTCCTGAGTGTACAAACATGGTAAGGATTGGGCGGAGTAACATGGAAGGAAACTTCTTCTTGTAAATCACCATGCAAAAAAGCATTACCGACATCAAATTGAGAGACAGGCCAATACTTTTTAGTTGCAACAGTTAAGAGACATCTTATCGTTGTCATTTTGATAACAGGAGAAAATGTCTCATTAAAATCCAAACCTTCTCTTTGTACATCTCCTTGAACCACTAAACGTGCCTTGAGTTTTTCAATTGAACCATCAGCATTTTGTTTCACCTTATAAACCCATTTACAGGGTAGAGCCTTCTTGCCAGGAGGCAAAAGTACTACATTTCAAGTTTGGCCCAAATACACAACTGTATATGATACATAGTATATAGATAAAAAGTTTGTTACAAGTTAGGCAATAGAATAGTTACAAGTGTACAAAGTTTATTGGTTTTGTTTTGATTCTCTAGGTATATTCTCTAGGTATCTTGTATATATGCATTGAGTAGATGATTTGACAAAACACAGAAAATGTCCACAATTCCTTCAAGTCATTCTATCATGATATCAAAGCAGGGCTGAGATCCTTAGCTCTTCTTCCTTTTTTCTTCTCTTCTTTCTCCTCTTCCTTTCAGCCTTCTCCATCATGTCGGATACCAGTACATCAGTAGCAACACGACCATTGAACACTGTTAATGGCAGTGATCCATCACACCCTTACTATCTTCATACTTCTGACACACCTGGATGGTTTATGTTAATACTCCTTTTACAGGAAGAGGTTTTGCAGGATTGAGCAGATCTATATTTCACTCTCAGCCAAATATAAGCTGGGGTTCATAGATGGTGCTTTCCCAGCTCCATCTTCAACTGATGTTTCTTTCAGACTTTGAAATAGGTGTAATGACATGGTCACATCTTGGTTGCTCAATTCTCTTTCTAAAAATATTGCAGACGGTATCCTTTATTCAAGAACAGCAAAGGACCTTTGGACAAATCTTGAGCACAGATTTGGACAACCAAATGGGGCAAAACTATATCACTTGCAAAAGGAATTAACAAATCCGGTTCAGGGATCTAGTGACATAGCAAGTTATTTTACCAAAATTAAAAAATTATGGGATGAACTAGACACCCTAAATGTTGATGTTGTGTGCAATTGTATTTGCACTTGTAATGGAAAGAAAAAGATCATGTAGGTCAAGAAAGATGAAAGATTAATACAATTTCTCATGGGGCTAAATGATGTTTATTCTTAAGCAAGAAGTAATGTACTCATGATAAACCCTCTTCCTTCCGTGAATCATGTTTATTACCTTTTGATGCAAGATGAAAATAAAAGGGAAGCACATATTCCCAATTTAACAAGAGAGGGTTCTGTTTTCTTAATTGCGAATAATAGTGGAGGAAGAAACTCATCCTCTCAAAGATCTAAAAATGTCAATTTCAATGTGAACAATGTGTACAAGGAAAAGAAGAATTTGTTCTGTACATATTACAAACTTACCAATCACACTGTTGAGGATTGTCACAGACTTATTGGGTATCATTCAGATTTTAAGTTCACTAAATTAAATCCAAAAGGTTTTCACAGCCTACAAAGAATCACTTTGTATCTTCAGCTACTGGACATGACATGAGGGTTAATAACGTGCCTCAGAAGTTTCAGCAACTTATAAAGAGAAATTATGTTGGTTCAACGATTCCACAAGAGATGGCATTCAATGCTATGCCACAGGGTACTAATCACTATATCCCCATGCATGATCTTTCTCATTTTGCTCCACAGATATCCATAGGACAAGCTACTGATCCATATAATGTTATCTCTGATGAGAATTCTCATTTTGCTCAACAATTATCACCAGTTTAATTTACTAAGCTAACACACCTTTTGGATCAAATGCAGACAACGTCTTCTGTGGTTACTGCAAATTCAGCATCTGGTATATTTTTTGAGAATTCGAAATTTTGTTACTCACTAGCTAATTCTAATTTTAAGTCCTGGATAATTGACTCCAGAGTAAGTGAACACGTGTGCTTTGATACCATGATAGAATGACTTGAAGAGAAAGAAACTGTGGAAATTTTCTGTGTATTTCTCAAATCATCTACTCAGTGCATATATACAAGATACCTAGAGAATATACCTAAAGAATCAAAACAAAACCAATAAACTTTGTACACTTGTAACTATTCTATTGCCTAACTTCTAACAAGCTTTTCATCTCTATACTATGTAGCATGTACAACTATGTATTTGGGTCAAAGTCTGCTATAGTTTCTATTGTTGTTGTGAACTGGTTTAATAGGCCCAATCTGTGATGAAGGCTCGATGTGTTGTTACTTAAATAACTCGTGACTCTTTTTCTTCTTGTCAGAGATCGATGATAAAATTTTAACTCTATCATTATGCTATGCATAGCAATGCAAGGAATTCTAATATATGTATTAATATGGGTAAAAACACAATTATCCCTCAAAACCTCTTTCACATCCTTCTCATTGTAGTTGTGGGGGTATTTGTTAAACAAATAATTATTTTTAGAAATATGCAATGCATGTTATTTTTAATATGCCAAATCAAACGTTGCATAAGAAATAATCTTAGTATTTACCAAATTATACATTGCATGGGAATAATCTCAGCATATAACTAATGCAAGTATAATGAATACAAACATTACTAGTACACTTTATTCAACGTTATTCTTATAGGGCAAAATTCAGAAATAACATGTTTATCCCTTAATTATGAGTTTCATAGCAACAGTTTCATAATTACATAATATAACAAGTTGTATTTTGTATTTTTGCAAACTGTTGCTACAAAAATACAAATACATATGATTTTTATTGCCCGTATGATCGATATGTATTTTGTATTTTTGCAAACTGTTGCTACAAAAATATAAATACATATGCTACAAAATCTAATTTGATAAAAGTGTTGTTATTTTTTGTAATTTAATATTTAAGTATGCTACTTTATGTATTTTTTTCATTCTTATACACTATATTAAACGACCCACGTGGGCCAAAACAGTAAGCTACAACTCTGAAATTTATTTGTGAAATTGTATAAACATTAGCCTATATTATTAACCTACAATTCGGAAACTTATTTGGGAAATTGTATACATCTTTTAGAACAACAAATTTGTATCTATTATAAAAGGTATACATTATAAGCAAGAAGGTTAAAGGTAGCTAGTAATAACAACAAAAGATATGGAATGACTTTTTTCTTGAAAAGAAAAGATACTTATAAAATTGATTAAACAAAATAAATATTATAGAAAAATAGATTAGTTCGATTATAAATTAAATAATCATAATTAAATTAAAAGAACTGTTATAAATAAAATAAAATTATAAAAATAAACATAGTATCATAGAATACAAAGGAAACAAATATTACATTACGAAGCCACGGTTAAAGAAGAGATTTAAAGCTAAAATTATTAGAGCATTTTACTTGCCCACTTTATCATTGATATGTATATAAATAAATTTATGTTAGGCAACAATAATTAATTCGTGGCGTACGAATAGCGAAGCCGGCCTGTATGGCCAAGAATTTTTCAACGTACTAAAATAGTCATTTTACGAACTGAATCAATATATTTTATATGATATTATTTTTTAATTAACCCATTTAACTATTTATATCTACAAATAATTAAATATTAAATTTTTTATTTAAATTATTTGAAGAAAAATATTATAACTTATATTTGAAAATAATTAAATTTTAAACTTTTCTTTTTGTTTTTAATACATGATTTTATAATCTCAAAATTTGCTACATACAATATGCGTAAGGCTACAAATGATAGACGCAGTAGAGTGGTACAAATTCGGCATAACTCTTATTGTCCCTCCGCTTATTTTATTTTTCAAAAATTAATTTGATTAATTTTTAATAAAGTAGATTATACTAATGTAATATTTTAAGTTAAAATTTGAATATTCATAAAACTACACAAAAACATTGTAAGTTCCAATTTATTTTATATCAATATATGAAAAAAATCTTAAAATATTATTTATCAAAATTAATATTATTTGACTCTAAAAAAAAATAATAAATTATAACAAGTAAAAGGCAAAAACTTACCCAATATACACCCAACTAGTGAATTAATGACACTAGTCACATATCTTAAATATAACAATTAGTCCATTTATTGTGCACATGATCTTTAACGACTTCCTCCTTTTCATATTAGCGGCTCGTATTACTAAAAATATTTATTTCATTTTAATTGTTTAAATTTTAAAATCAAGAGAAGTTTATTATATTTTTTAATATTATCTCTATTATTAAATAATAATATAAAGTGTATATATATATATAAAAAATATATATGCATTAAAAATATAAATTTGAATATATATATATATGTATATATATTCAAATTTATATTTTTAATGCATAATTAGTAGGGTTACTTTAGTAAAATAAACCTTTATTAAATATTACTCTCTCCGTTCCAAATTAAGATGACACATTGATTAACAAAAATAATTAATAACATAACTAGTTTACCATAATGCTCCTATTAAATGATATTTACATTTTATTTTGAAGGAAAAATAATTAATGCAAAGGGTAAAACATGAAAAAAAAAATTGTCTCTTCTTGATTAATGAAAAAGGACAAGTAAAATGAAAAATCAAATTAGAAAATTTGAGTTGGGTAATTTGAGACAAAGGAAGTATCTTAAGAGGAGTGTCAAGTCAATAGAAGCCAACCAAAACTAAAACGAAACGAAGAAAACTAAAACGAAACGAAGAAAGTAATACTTTATTAAATTTGCTAAAGATAAGTAATTGAATTACTTGTTTAGTAAAAAGCTTATATTTCTTGAGAAAATATTTGACCACTCAAACATAAAACAAAGTTTAAAAATTATTCTCCTATATAACAGTCCAAACTCCTTGACCATAAATGGGGGATTGAGGAAAAAAGTACTTTTGACACATTATAAACTCTAACAAAACTAATTCGGAACAATCAGGATTGAAAAAGACAAGAATTTCAAATTCATTTAGTCCCAAGACCATGTCAAGTAACTGCAGAAAAGAAGATAGCAGCAGCATCTTCAACAAAAACTCGATATAAAGCTTAAGGTACACTTCTTCACAAACTCAACAAGCATTAAAAAGAAAGAACCAATTTTGATTACTAATCAACAAAGCAACCAAAAAAAAACATTGATTTATCAAATCAGTAATAAAAGTTACTTTTCTAAAAATTATCCTGTTTTACTTTTTGCAGCAAAAAGGTGGTCCCCCATCCCCCACTTTTTCCACTTTCTCTTTCTCATGTACATTTAACTTGGACCAAGGAATTAAGTAGTAATTCCAATGCCAATTGTGCTGTCTCCTAGGTTCCTCAAAAAGGAAATATTATATGGATAACCTTTTTCTAAGTTCTACTCATTTAGGCTATTAAAAAGTTTCAAAGCTTTAAATTTAGAAATTAAATTGTTATTTGCTTGGATTGAGTGTTCTTGCAAACGATGGGAATATTTTTTTGGAGTTTATATGTCAATTTTTGTTGGAATTTCCGATTGAATCTTGAAGAAGGAGATGGGCAATGAGTTTATGTATTTTGTATGTTGGATTTAATGCTATTGTATATTTCATGTATTAGTAGATATGCATTGCCATACATACAACATATATAAGATACACAAACAACATACAATATATACAACATAATTCCACTTTTTCCAAAAAAAAAAAATTATTGTGTTATTTGTTTGATTGTGTTATTGGGTTATCAGTTTACCAATAAAAAAATTAAAATCAAACAAATAACACAATTTTTTTTTAATAAAATTATTAAAAAATAACGATAAATCAATAACATTTTTATCGGTAAGTACGATTTTTGTACATTTCTAAATTAAATTGTGATTTTTTACTCCATTAATTATAATAAGAAACGTATTTGAGTTTCCCCAATATCCTAAACGAAACACTAATCGAAACTACAATCAAACACTAATCAAAAAAATTAATTTTTTATTTTTAATATACAAAAGAATATAATTCTTTAGATAGTAGCATATTTAATCGACAAAAATTTAATATTTTACTATTTTTAGAAGAACACCAAAACCCCTACTTTATTTTATTTTTTCCAGTATCAATTTATACCAATGTCATTTTGCAAGAAAATGAGTACGTAAAGTTGGTGAGTATAGTTTACTTAATTCCTTGGTTCAAGTTAAATGTACATGAAAAAGAGAAACCGGAAAAAGTGAGGATGGGGGACCACCTTTTTGCTGCAAAAAGTAAAATACGTAAGAAATTCTTATAGTACAAGAAAAATTTTTAGAAAAGTAACTTTTATTATTAATTTGACAAATTAATATCTTTTTTGTACCTTAAATTTCACGTGCGTAAAACGTAAGAAAAAAATGAAAAATGTAATAAATTATTAAATTTAACTTATTATGGTAACATTTTAAATAGGTGACTTATTTTGGTTACTTTTATTATTTCTTGATTTATTTTGATTCCGAGTTTACTTATTTGAATGGACTTATAAGTTATGGCTTATAAGCATAGATTATAAGTTGAAAATTCTAATTTATAATTTGCAATTTATTTTTATTTATTTGACTTAAATAAGTATTTAAAAACATTGTTTGATAATACTCAAATACTTTTATTTTGACGTTCTAAAATAAAACAAGCCAACCAATCTAACCATGTTCAGTCATACCACTTGCGCCACAAATACACCACAAATACAATGATTGAATCAAAAGCCAACCAATCTAACCACGTTCAGTCATACCACTTGCGCCACAAATACAATGATTGAATCAAATGTAGTACTTTATATAAGAACTCGGAATTAAAATAAGCCACAAAATAAAAATAATGATCAAAATAGATTATTTATTTAAAAAGTTATCTAAATATAATAAATTATTACGTATTTCACTTTTTTTTAACGGTCAACATGGTTTGTAAAATGTAATAATTTATTATGTTTTACAAACACTGTTTGTAAAAAGTAATAAATTATTACGTTTTGCATAAAAAATAGTATACTATCACATCTTCTTTATGTCAAATCATATAGTTTGTAATAATTTATTACGTTTTACAAACAGTATTTGTAAAACGTAATAATTTATTATAAACTACAAACAGTGTTTGTAAATTGTAATAAATTATTACAACTTACACTTAACCACATCACATCACCTTTATTTTTCCCACTTATAAATTTAACCCACCCCACCCTTTGTAGAACCCTCTCACCCCACCCTTAACCCACCTAACCGCCCCTGCCCCTGCCCTATTTTTTTTATTTTTTTATTTTTGTATTAAGACTTTGTTCTCTTCCTATTCAAGTTTAAGTTGTTCCTAAAAAATAAAGGTAGCTAGTGTCCATTTTTGGATCCATACTAAGCTCCACTACTAAACTTCATTTGAAGAATTTCAATCGGTCCCCCACTTCTTTTTACTTAGTTCTTTTATTTTTGTGTGTGTTAAAAATATAAAATTAGTTTTTTTGATTAATGTTTCATATTAGTTTCAGATTAGTGTTTTGATTAAGATTTTGAGGAGACTTACATGGGTAAATACGTTTTTTATTATAATTAATAAAGTAAAAAATTGCAATTTAAGTTACGGACGTATAAAAATCGAACTAATAAAAATGTTACTGATTCGGTTCGATAAAAATGTTATTTTACTTTTAACACGCAAGAAAATAAAAGAACTAAGTAAAGGTGAGTGGGGGACCGATGAAAATTCTTCAAATGAAGTTTAGTAGTAGAGCTTAGTATGGATCCAAAAATGGACACTAGCTACCTCAATTTTTTACTAACAACTTAAACTTGAAAAGGAAGAGAACAAAGTTTTAATACAAAAACAAAAAAAAAAAATTTTTAAAAAAAAGGCAGGGGTAGGAGCAGGGGCAGAGGCGGTTTGGTGGGTTAGGGATGGGGTGAGAGGGTTCTACGAAGGATGGGGTGGATTATATTTAAAAGTGGGGTGAGATAGGTAATGTGATGTGGTTAGGTGTAAGTTGTAATAATTTATTACAACTTACAAACACTGTTTGTAGTTTGTAATAAATTATTACATTTTACAAACACTGTTTGTAAAATGTAATAATTTATTACAAACTACATGATTTGATATAAAAAAAATGTGATAGCACTTTTTTTTTTGCGCAAAACGTAATAAATTATTACATTTTACAAATCGTGTTGATCGTTAAGAAAAAAGTGAAAAACGTAATAATTTATTATATTTAGCCTATTTTGATAACTTTTTAAATAGGTGGCCTATTTTGGTCCTTTTTTTTTATTTTGTGGCTTATTTTGATTTCGAGTTCTCTATATAATAAATATTTTCTTGTTTAAAAAAGAATAACCTACTTTTCTTTTCTTTTTAGTTCGTTTAACAAAAGAATGATCCTTTTTCCTTTTTGCCCATACTTTAATTTTATCTTTTCACGTGACATATTTAGGATCATAAGATTAAAAAATATTTTGGTATATTTGACACAACTTTAATTTAAGGACATAATATTTTCTTAAAATTTGTGTAAGTGAAAGTAGATTATTTTTTTTTTTTTTTAACTAGGAGTAGTATTGACGTGCGAAAGCTACTAACGACGAGGAAGAAGACTCCAAAAATACTCTTTGATCCATTCTCCCTTGTTGAAGAATTGTATACTGTCAATTATCCTTTTGTTATCTTCTTGGCTCTTCCATTGCAGAACAAAACTCCAACATATCTTAACCAGTCACTCTAACTGGCCTAAGCCATGCCCAACTCAATCCCTCTAAGCTCTCTTTTCATATCAGTACTAATACCTGTTATTCTCGCAACACTGCTCTACCAACTCGACTCTTTCGACCCCGTTACTTACCCCACCCATGTCCTCTCTACTGAACCTCCCATGGTCTTTCCAAAACGCAATAGCCACATGCTTCATGGCTCCGAAAAAATAGGAGTTGACCGGTTGTTGTCACCAGAAGATGTGGCTTATGATCCCAATTTGGGAGTTATATACACTGGTTGTGTTGATGGCTGGCTTAGAAAAGTGAAAGTGAACGAATCGGCGGCGGATACGACGGTGGAGGATTGGGTTTTCACCGGCGGTAGGCCTCTCGGACTTGCTGTAGGACGTCATGGCGAAGTTATTGTTGCTGATGCGAACAAGGTGAGTTACGTTGTTATTATCTGTCTTTCTTGTTTTGGAGAAACATTGTTGGGGTGTAATAGAGCATTAGCATTAGTGGTTTAATAGTGTTTAAAATTGTTTTACTGCGTACTACAAATATAGTTTGATTAGGATTAGACTTGTTCAACTTATTTAGGCATTAGTTATATTAGACGTAATTATCTTTTCCTACATTCTAGGAGTTAGTTTACGCTATTATTTTAGCTGTATATAAACTGCACTGCAGTCTCATCAAATAAATATACTTTCTTCTACTCTTTCTTCTGCTTTTATATGGTATCAGAGCCACAACAACTCTAACGAGTAATTTTTTTTTCCTGCACATCAATGGCTGCCTCCACCCCAATTGCTAATGCTGATGCCTCCCCTGGCGTCAAAAACCTAATTCAATTCAACCCAGCCTCCCAATTGCCGATTAAGCTATCTGGCAGCCACAACTTTACTATTTGGAAGGCCCAGATTGACATGCTACTTCATGGCCATGACCTCTATGATCATCTTGATGGCACCACGTTGTCCCCTCCGAAAACAATCATCACTAACGAAATTGAATCTGCCAACCCCGAATATAAGGATTGGTTTCCTTAAGATAAACTAATCCAAACTGCTCTTATGGCCTCTGTTGATGCCACAATCGCATCCACTGTCGCTTCCGCAAACAACTCCAAAGTTGCCTGGGATCAGTTTCACACCTCCTTTGCGAACAAATCGCAGACCCGCATATTTAGCTTCCATCACCATCTCAGTAGGGTCAGTAAAGACAACAAATCTATTGTTGAATATCTGCGTGAGATTCGCTCTTTGTCTGATGAGCTCGCCACAGCTGGTTCACCGGTCAATAACGAAGAACTTGTGGTGAAAATTTTGAGTGGACTCGGTCCAGAGTTCCATGAGATTTCAGCAGCTATACGGGCACGAAACTCTCCAATCAGCTACGAAGAACTTTTTGATAAGCTTCTTGATCACGAAATGTTCCTCAAACATGATGACCTAAAAAAAGCGACCACACAAGTCACTGCAGCAGTTGCTCAATGTGTCACAAATTCCCAATCAGTACCACGTAATAATTGACGCCCACCCAACAACAACAACAACAAGAACTACGACAACTGGTGTCCCCAAAACAGACAATCCAATCAAAGTGTTATTCCTCAGGAATCCAACAAAGGTTCTCAGTGGCGTAACTTCCCACACCAATCTTCACGAGTCCGTTGTCAGCTCTGTGAATAATTTGGCCATACAGCAAATGTCTGTCGGTCGCGATCCCAGAACCACTTTGAAGCTAAGGCTAATTTTGTTGCCCAAATACCGCCAAATGACCCATGGATTGTAGACTCGGGTGCATCTCACCACATTACCTCCGACACCAACTCCCTGCACAATGTTCAGGACTTCAAAGGAATGGAGGAAGTGGCGATGGGTAATGGTAATGTGATTCCAATTACTCAAACTGGTACTAGTCATTTATATGCGTCAAATAATGCCTTCAAACTCTCTACTATTTTATGTGCTCCTGCTATCAAGCGCAAGCTTATTTCCGTTTCTCAATTTTGTCAAGATAATCAAACCTCAATAGAATTTTTTCCTTTTAACTTTCTTGTGAAGGATCTGAATACGGGAACACCTCTTCTGTGTGGCCCGAATAAAGCAGGACTCTATGAATGGTCAACACCATCTCGCCCAACCATCAATGTTGCTGTTACCAGCCCTTTATTACATCTGTGGCATCGAAGATTGGGTTACCCTCATTCTTGAGTTTTATTTTGCATTCTCAATAATTTTAGTCTTTCTTATTCTTTGAAAGATAAATTTACGTACTGTAATTCTTGTTGCTGCAATAAAGCCCACAAATTTCCATTTTATTCAAACAAATTGTCCAGTAAATCTCCATTAGAAACACTTTACAGCGATCTGTGGGGGCCATCTCTCGTGCTCTCAATTGATAAAAAAAACGTTATTATTGTATTTTGTTGATCAGTATAGAAAATACATCTAGTTATACACAATGAAAAATAAAAATGAAGTTCAACAAAATTTTCAAAACCTACATCCTGTGCTTGAAAAACATTTTGATAAAAAAATACTCACCCTATACACTGATGGAGGAAGTGAATATCAAATATTAGACCCGTACCTCCACTCCAATGGCATACAACACCTTGCTTCTCCACCATAAACACCTCAACGGGTTGCCATGGCCGAAAGACGTCATCGTCACCTAGTTGAGACAGCTAAAACACTACTTCATCAAGATGCTTTATCATTTGATTTTTGGTCATTTGCTTGCCATCATGCCACATATCTGATCAACCGCCTACCCACTAGTACACTTAATAATAAGTCACCATTTGAAATTATTTTTAATGATAAACCCATGTATGAATCTCTTCGTACATTTGGTTGTTTGTGCTACCCATGGCTTCGACCATATGCCCAAAATAAATTACAACCATACTCCAAACCTTGTGTCTATCTTGGATTCTCTATCACTCATCATTCCCATATGTGTTTTGACCCCACCAGTTCCAAAAATTTTCTCTCTCGGGATGTAAAATTTTTTGAAGATGTTTTTCCATTTGAAAGTATATTTTCTCCATTGAACCAAAAATTTTCTTCTTTACAGTGGAAAAAAGTTTCTTCTCCCAATAATTCTAACCTTTTCAATTATGGAGAAAATACACTTGATGATAATACTACCTAATTGCCCCCCACTATTCCACTCATGCGAGACATACGTCACGATGCCTGCTCAATTCGTGCCACACAAGAGAACTACCCGAAGGCAGATCACTCCATAACTCAGGAACCAGGTAATATCCCCTCTACTTCCTTAACATCTTCTTCTGATAGGTATACGCAATCCCCTGCTGATAACCTTAAACCCCATTTTGTTTTCCAAAGCCAACCCCCTGTTCCCTCTACTTGTCCTATCTCCAAGAACCGTCGCCCACCAATTACCCACGTCTACCAGTGTCGGCCACACTCATCATCAATACAGCCAGCCCCATCTCTCAGTTTACCTCTCCCATCTGAACCTATTGTTAACATTCCACCTAAAGAACAACACAGTGTGATAACGAGATCGCAAAATAACATCGTCAAGCGACGACAAATTGTTGACTACACTGCCCAAATGAACCAACCTGCACCCTCTATTCCTATAACCCACAAGAAAGCACAAAAATTTCCATATTTAAGAGATACTATGGAGGCTGAATTTGATGCATTAATAAAGAACCAGACTTGGGACTTGGTTCCACCAGACCATGCCCGAAATATTGTCCCTTGTAAGTGGTTATTTCGAATTAAAACTAAATTTGATGGCTCCATTGACAGGTACAAAGCACCTTTAGTTGCAAAAGGGTTCACCCAAAGGCCCGGAGTTGATTTTCACAAGACATTCAGTCTGGTGGTTAAACCAACTACAATCCAAATAGTACTCACAATTGTTGTACAAATGAATTGGCTGCTACATCAAATAGATGTCAATAATGCTTTTCTTCAGAGAATGATTCAAGAAGATGTGTATATGTCTCAACCTCCTGGCTATGAAGATACAATTCATCCCAACTATGTCTGCCATCTCAAAAAGATAATTACGGGCTCCGGCAAGCTCCTATGGTCTAGTATGATGCATTGACTAGTTCTTTGATTCGAATGGGGTTCAAGATGTCTGAGTGTGATAATTTTCTCTTTGTTCTGCACAATATGGGGGTCACTATTTATATTCTGATCTATGTGGATGACCTTATAATCACAGGCAATGATGAAACACTCATTCAACATGTTGTTACCTCTCTTTTAAAAAAAATTTCTCTCAAGTACCTTGGTTTATTACACTATTTCTTGGGTGTTGAAGTACACAGGAATGTTGATGGCTTGTTTCTCAGTCAACCCAAGTATATACAGGAGATTCAACAGTAATGCAAGTAAGAGGGAAAGTTAGTTACAACAGTCAAGTCATTAGTCACATAATCAGTTAGCTGAGAGGTAGTTAGGGGATTGATTGGTCCTATGAAAGATCATGTAGACTCGACATGTTGATATGGATAAACGCGCTCTTTCTCTTCTATGACAATGCAATAAGAGCCACCCATCAATCTCCGTACCCACCGTATCATGAAGGCACCAGGGCATTTGACTCGAAAAGGACGGTTGAGAATATAATAAAATAATAAAAGTATGCTCTTTCTTATAGCTTATGAGTGGTCACACACAAACTCCAATATGATCAGAGAAGGACCTATCTCACTCAATATTGGGTCACCGAATTAAAAATTGTCCACACACCAGAAGTCCATTCCTGGACGTGAGGCGGGGTGTTAAAGAATGAAAAAGTCTCATATTAATGGTTAATCAGATGGCTGGCCTCTTTATAAAATTCAGACAATCCTGCTCCCTTTGACCTAAGCTTACGGGTGTGAGTTAGGCGCAAGACCAACCTTTATATGGTACCAGAGCTGGCAAAGGTCCTAGGATCGAATCTCACTGCCACCCATTTTTTCACATTCTTGACCCATGAAAAAGAATCAAGCACGTATGTGGAGGGCGTATTGAGAATATAATTATATACTAAAAGTATGCTCTCTCTAACAATTTAACCTTATAGATGACATGGTCACACACTTAAATAAGGACTACTACTCATGAAAAAGAATCTGGCCTACATGTGGGGACATGTTGAGAATATAATTAAATACTAAAAGTATGCTTTCTCTAGCAACTTAAGTTTTTAAAAGAGATGGTCAAACACTTCAATGGGAGTACAGAGCATGATAGTTTGTTATGATTCTATTACAAGGTGTGGGACTTGAGTCCCACGTTGATTGAATGGAAAGCTAATGTGGGGCTTATATAACCTTGGACTAGAGAAACCTTGATAGTTAGTTTTTGGATGGTATGGTTCTCCTTGGATTGGGTCATTACCCCTTTTATGTAAAGGATATCTTGAGATCAAGAGATATCAACTGTTCATTCAAAGAGTGAAGGATATCTTGAATTTACACATAGACCAACTCTCTTCATCCAGACCCACATTCAAAATTTTGATAAACATTCGGTGCTAGTTAAGATAAAAAATTGGTGCACCTATAGACACTCCTACTAACACTGTTTATATTAAATGGGACAGGGGTTACTACTGAATGTTACTTCAGAGGGTGAAATTAAAGTGCTAACAGAGGAAGCTGAAGGCCTGAAATTCAAATTGGCAGACGCTGTAGACGTTGCAGAGGATGGGATAATATACTTCTCGGATGCTTCCTACAAGTATAAATTCGACGAATTCATGTTTGATTTTCTTGAAGGCAGGCCTTACGGAAGATTGTTTAGTTATGATCCATCAAGTAAGCAGACCAAAACACTACTTAGCGACCTGTATTTTGCTAATGGTGTTGTAGTCTCTCCAGATCAAAATTCTGTTATTTTCTGTGAAACCCCATTGTAAGTACTCTTAATATGACTTCATTTCTTCAGCGTGTATTGGATTATTATTTCATATCAGATCCATTGTTGTGTTTAATTTGTAGGAGAAAATGCAAGACGTATTACATAAGAGGCGAAAGAAAAGGATCTGTGGATATATTTGTTGAGAATTTGCCTGGATTTCCTGACAACATTCGGTATGATGGTGAAGGACATTATTGGATTGCATTTGCCTCGGTAAGATTCTTCGTGACATTTAAATTTGATGTGTTCAACCTTTGGCTTTTGCCATTATGTAACATGTGGCTATATCAGTATTTTGTGTATGATGATATTTAATTTTGTTCCGGTGACTTGACAGGAAAAGACATGTGCATGGGACTTGGCACAACGGTATCCGATTATCAGAAAGATAATGGGTATAATTGTGAAGTATGTGGGAACACCTCATGTAGAGAAAAATGGTGGTGTTTTATCAGTTGATTTACAAGGAAATCCAGTCGAACATTATTATGACGGAGACTTGACGATGGTGTCCAGTGGCATGAAGATTGGTGATCATTTGTACTGTGGCTCTGTTAAGACTCCGTACATGCTTCGCCTCAATCTGAAACAATATCCTGCAGTTCAATCATCATAGACAAGAAGATCATGAGGTGTTCTTTTTCAGGCTACAAATTTCAAATATAGGACTTCCATTTGTATAGAAATACAAGTGTTTGATTTTAAAAAATTATGGGTGTATTTGTCATTATATTTTGTGTAAGATTTCCCCAGTATGAGAGGCGACGATGTTTGCTTTTTAGAAAAAAAGGAGTTAATCTGCAAGAATCATATTACAACAATATTTAAATTGATCCAAAGTGATTGCTCTACCAACCTCACATCATGTATTTGTTTTGATTTGACATCCCGACCCTTTACTTCATGAAGTTTCATCCATACACAAACAAGTATTTTAAACCTCTCTAATGGAAAACAATCTGGGATTTCCTTGCACAAATTCGAATTTCGTCGGGCTCCAATAGGCAATTTGAGCATTGGACGCTGGGTGGTAAACGAAGAAAATCATGTCAAGTTGTCAACTCGTATCACTGTTTTAGTCCAACCATCCCTTTTTCTTTTTAATCCTCAAATTGCAGAGCTGTAAAATCTCAGAATCTGTTACTCTACTCAACATATTCAAGACTCTTGGATGTATGACCTGTATGTGGAGGGATAAAATTATTTTTCCTAATGTGGGCGTTGAGCTCATCTCATGAATAAAATTAAAGAAGCAGCAATAGAATTGAGATATCCACCAAGGTAAAACATGTTTGAATGATATTTTGTTTTACAACCTACACAAATATGAAATATGTTTGCTCCAATAATATTTTATTTTACTACGGTGTTAAAGTGTCTAATTGTTTGAAAACGTGATGTATTTCCATAATTAAGTACATTTAAAAAATACTAATTATTAGAAGACAAACTAAAATTACAAGTTAAAAATTTGCATGTATTTGTGTTTTTATTACACCTTTGATTAAAAAAAAAAGGAATAAATGAGGCATAACGACCAAAGAGTGGTGATTGTAATCGCTTCAAGGAAAAACCTTATCAAAATAGGAAGTGATGAAATAAATAAAATACAGTTTAGGTTTAGGGCATGTAATTTTTGGTAAACATAATTATAATCCTAATTAAATTCTGGTTATACTACTAGTTTCCTTGTTTAAAATTCATGACTATATATACTACTGGAAATAGGCTTTATAATTACTTGATTGTGCAAAGAAAATCTTACACCATCAATGGATGCAAAAAATATGCCTCTGTCGACACAAAACTGTAACTTTTGCGATCGTTATGAGCTAAACCTATATCGTGAGGACGAAATCATGGATTCATGGGATTGGTCTAGTTATGGTAAAAGGGAGAACGTATTCTATATCGAATGTAAAGCTGACTATATGCTCGAAAAATTAAATAGAGAGATTGACGATGATGATGATAAAGATGGTCATTCACTAGAACTGCTCGAGTCCGAGGTGACATCTAAGGTATTGACATTTAGTTGCCTTCTAAAAGAATGCAAAATAAGGGCACAAGTAATTTGCAATATGTTAGGTATCTCTGAAGACTATGCATCTGCTGTAGATAAAAAGGTTTCAACTTTTGCTAGATCACAGCTTACTGATCCTCAAAACATTGGCTGCAAAATAGTGCCAATAGTAATTTGGTGTACCATTGTGTACGTCCAACATGATGATGAAGATATTGATGCTGCTCGTGCTCGTGTTCAGCTCAGCAGCAACTTGGCCTTTCGTCAACTTCCTCCGATTGTTCCTCCTCCCAATCCTACAACCAGAGGTATAAATCCATTCGCCTTTCAACTGGTGTACAGATGGACTTTAAAACATGGTGATGATTTACCTCCTATGTGTTCCATCTGTAGGGATGAGCCTGAAATTGGAGAGATGATGGGAATCTTGTCGTGCTGGCATTCTTTTCATTTACATTGTATCGTCAAATGGCTGGAGATAAACTACCGATGCCCTCTCTGTCGCAAGTCCTTCCCAAAAAATAGCAAATATTGACGTCTCTTTTAAGTATGTGTGTTATTTTAGACCTACTTTAGCTCAGGTTTGCATCTTGCATAAGTGATGTCTGAGTTTTTTACCTTATATATCTAGTAATTGCTGACTCTTCTTGTCTGCACAATCTTTGCTATAATCAGTTTGTCAATTCTACTTTGGGTATGTGCCAGGCCTTTATCTCTTTAAGCAATAAGCAATGGATGTACACTAAATGTTATTCCCACATAGTCTTTAGTAGAAAACTCTGGATGAAGAGACCTGGTCTACGTGTGTTTGTCAAGTTAGACAAATCTGCACACTAACAATGCAGCATTTACAATTTAAAAGGAAACCGATTTTCTCAAAACAAGCCAAAGGAATTTTCTTTTAATGTTTAGTCTTAGGACTAAGGACATCCAATCATGCCGGAGATTCTTTATTCATAGAAAAGCTTCGTTATGTAAAACCTTGAACATAAGATAACAAACACAAGAGCCAAGACTTAATGTTTGAAATTTCTGAACAAATGTTAAAAGAATAAGGCTTTAGTCCCAAGTACTCTTCAGACTGCAACCTCGCGTTTGGTTTGACAAAGACTACCCAAGGCTTTTGCTTTTTCCCTCAGGACAAACTTTTGTATCTTGCCAGTAGCAGTTGTTGGTAGATCTTCAAAAATAACTGTCCGAGGAGCCATATAATGAGGCAAATGATCACGACAGAAGTTGATCATCTCTTGAGAACCAAGACTAAATCCCTCCTTCAACTTCACGAAAGCACAAGCAGTCTGCCCCCAGTGATCATCTGGTCTTGCTACTACAGCTGCTTCAAGGACAGCGGGATGACTGAGCAGAACTCTTTCCACCTCAACCGAGCAAATATTTTCACCTCCAGAGATTATAATGTCCTTCATCCTGTCCTTAACTTCAATGTAGCCATCTGGATGTCTCACAGCAAGATCACCACTATGAAACCATCCACCTCTGAATGCTTCTTCTGTTGCTTTGACATTTTTTAAGTATCCACTCATCACAGTGTTCCCTCTAATCATAATTTCACCAATGGTCTTGCCATCATCCGGCACCCTCTCCATTGTGTCGGGATTTCTTATGTCTATTCCCTGCATAAAATAGTGCTCCACTCCTTGTCTTGCTTTCAGAGAAAATCGTTCATCAGGAGGTAATGATTCCCACTCTGGCTTGCGCAGGCAAGATGTGCAGGGACCATGAATCTCTGTGAGCCCATATATATGAGATACCGAAAAGCCTAACTCCTCCATCTTGGAAATGACAATAGGAGGCGGTGGTGAACCACCTGTTGTTATTTCAACCTTATGAGGAAGTGGTTTGCGGTCACTTTTTGGTGAATTTACTATCATCTTCAAGACCGTTGGTGCACCACTCATATGTGTGACCTTGTGGAGGGAAATATTCTCAAAAATGTCCTTCGGAGAAACACGTCTTAGGCAGACATTAGTGCCACCAAGTGCAGCCAATCCCCAAGTAAGGCTCCATCCATTGCAGTGAAACATTGGAACAGTCCAAAGATAAGTAGGCATAGAGCCCATCTCATGAGTATAAGGAGTAGCAATAGCGTTGAGATATGCACCTCTATGATTGTAAACAACCCCTTTGGGGTGCGATGTTGTCCCAGAAGTGTAGTTGACACTAATAGGATCAAATTCAGTTATCGGCCACTTTATAGCAAAATCGTCGCGCCCACTTGCAAGAAGAGTTTCATATTCATTAACATTGGGAGCAGCAACAGGAGGCGGGAGGTTTTCAGGATCAGGGATTAATATTAGAAGAGGCTTTGTTTTGGCATCTGCAAGAAGATCCAGTGCTCCTTGAGCAACTTCAAGAAGCTGCTGGTCGACGAAAATGATCTTAGCTTCTGAATGTCTCAGGAGGACTGATACCATAGCTGAATCATGGCGTGTATTCAATGTACAAAGCACTGCTCCTGCCATTGGCACTGCGAAATGCAACTCTTGCAGCGCAGGTACATTAGGGGCTAGCGTTGCAACCTATAGAAGAATTTAGACTTACAACCATGAGAAATGACTCATAATACTGCCTAAAGTTATTACAATACTCTTAGATAACACTTTCACCAAAAATGAATGAGGTAGAATTTACGACGAGGGGCAAAATTTTTGACTGAATAAACACTTTGTAGATATGTTTATAAGAAAGACTTACAGCATACCATTTCTGAAATCCAGAAAAAACAGAAATTTTTTACTAATGAGGTGAATCAAGCCAACTATGACTACCTTAATGGACTAATTTGTTCCTACTTCGACCATATGTTGTCTCCTTAATGTAAGTGTTGACAACACCACTTAATTAGATGACAATAAAAATCAACGTATACGGTTAAAATTATTACTTATTCTGTCCATCTTTATTTGTTCAATATAATAAAAATAGTTGTCCAGCTAAACTTGTCTAGTTTGGAAAAACAAGAGAGAATTTACCATTTTATATCTTTTTTACCCTTCTTATTATTCCCCCGTTCCTATTCTTTAGTACTCTCTCCGTTCGATTTTACTTTTTACTTATTTCCTAATTAGATTTTCATGTTTACTTGTCATTTTTGACACAACAAGAAAAAACAACTTTTCTTTTCCGATTTTATCCTTAGTGTTTATTGTTTTTTCTCTAAATTAATTTCGAGACACAATAATGAACATTATTTAACAGGATTACTATGGTAAAATGATCATGTCATTAATTAATTTTCTTAATGGGTGTGTAAGCGAACGGGGAGTACATATTTTAGATAATCAAGAAGACACTAATAATGTTCTTCTAATTTTACCCAAGGTTCTACCTAACCAAGAAATCATTAAAGAGATACATCTTTCTCAACATATTTATTAAATCTAAGTTAGTAAAAACATTCTTTGTTTTCTAGAAATTAGTAATTTGTTAAGGAGTGTGTTGGTTCGAAATTGAGAGGGCGTCATGCGGAAGTTTAAAGTTTGCAAACCAAGACGGTGATAATTCAGATGACAAACAAAAGTATATAAAACATAATATTATGAGAAAATGGCCAAATGCCCCCCAACCGTTACTCCAAATCCCAACTACACACCTATACTTTGCGGGGGTCCTATAACCCCCTGAACTATTTTAAAGTGAATATTTACACTTCTAAAAGCTCATGCCCAGACATTGTTTCAGGCAATGAACTGCACTCGCTGCCATATCATTTTTCTTACCATGTCATTTTTTCTTTTTTTACTCTAAAAAATCTATTATTTAACTTTATTATTTCCTTTTCTCTTCCATTGCACCACTTGTATGACCATTCTTTCTAAAAGAAAAAACTCTCTTGTTCTTTCTCTTTAGTTTTCATTCTACTTTATTTTCCACCCATTTCTTCACTTTCCAATCTTGCTATTTCCAAAACTTCTAATCACACATTAGTTTGTGCATTGATTTTCCTTTCTCATCTCCTCGAGAATCTCCCTCAATTGTACTAGCTTTCCTCATGGAATTCAAATAGCTTTCAATCCTTCTGTTTCCTTTAGTGGGATCGTGGGTGAAAATGGTTTCCTTTGAGGGTTAACCTTATCCGACCCTTTAGTCATGGTGCGATGGAGGTTCTTAAACAATGACACTGACTTGATTTACAAAAGGATTTATGTTGGTCCATTGCTCACAAATCTTGATTGTGAAAATTCCTAAATTTGTGGAATTATCAATGGAACCAATAGGCTTCAGTGTTTCTATTTCTTTCCTTTTTTTTTTTTTCTTTAATTTCTTAACTATGAAAATTGATGTTAAATTTATGATTATGAAAAAATTTGATGTTGATTTGATTATGGTGTTGATTTGATTGTTTCAATTTCAACAAATGTGGATTTGAATGATGGTTTATGATTTGAAATTGAAAATTCAATAGATGTAAAGTTAAAAGATTTTAAGATTCCACAAAATGTGTATAGAGCATTGTTGGAAGTTTATGTTTCATTTTATGAGAACGATGATTCTTGGTATGGTAATTCGGTTAATGAGTATATAAGTTTGAATAATGTTAGTGTTCCGAGAAATGAAGCTTTTAGGGAGGTGATTGTTAGTTTGGATGAAATGATAGTTGGTGTAGTTTGACTGTTTATTGTGATTTATATCGGAGAAGATGATAAATTAGTTTTGGATTGGATGTCATTGTTGAGTTCTTGAATAAGAAGAAGAAAAAAAAAATGAATAAAGAAGAATAATAATTTAAAATAAATAAAGAAAATAAAAAAATATTAAAAATAATTTTTTAATAAAGAAAATTCGTTCTCACTCTCTTTAAGGAGGGTGAAACACACTCTCTTGCCATATCAGCGTTCAGGAGGGTAAATATTCCACTTTAAAATAGTTTAGGGGGGGTCATAGGACCCCGTAAATTATAAGTGTGTAGTTGGATTTGGGGTAAAGATTGGGGGGGGGGGGGGGGGGGGGGGGGGCATTTGGCCATTTTCTCTAATATTATTGATATGGTTTGGCCAATTGACCTACATATTAAAAACCTAAATAAAAAAAACATAAAAACTAATTGAGAGAAAATTTCTCCTTAAATAAGACTCATAAATGACTACATCGTATGTACTTTTGTGTTATGGTATGAGAAGAGAAACTCTATTTATAGATGTTCAAAGATTTACCAAATATGAAAAAGTTTTATATTTTTCTTTTTAGCAAAAGTAGAAGTAATTATGGTATTACTTTTATTTTTCTTTCAAGAAAAGTATAACTTAATTTTGGTAAGAAAATCAGGGCAAAAACCGGTATCTATTCTAAAACAAATACTAGTTATTTAGGAAATGAGGGAGTAAATATTATTCTTTTTCCAACATTATTTAGATTACTTATAATTAATAGGAGTGATATAGTAAAATTATTATTTTATTTATTATTTATTAAAGTGTGTTTGAAGATAAATTTAAACAACTAAAAATGAAGAGGATCAGCAGGCAATGGAGTCTTTAGACATACATCAATGTTACGTTAAAGTACCACATAGTTATATGAAGTAGACTGCCGTCTCCATATATGGTATTATTAGGCAATACTCACCTACTAAGCTATTAGGATGAGTTTGCCAAGATTTATTTTTGGGAAAGGATAAAAATAACATCTAAAATTAAAATAATTTTATAAAACTGGTACCTAAATTTAAAAACTCAATAAATAGCTATTAAGAGATGGGTACATCACAATTCGACTCTTCCGTTTTATGTACAGGGCCGATTTGTTATTTTTAATGCGCCTGTGTTCTTTTTGCCTTCTTTTTTTTCATCCTTTATTTGCTTTGAGAAAGTGAGAGGAAACTGACAACTCTTTCCACTCTCTATGGATTGGAGGAAATTATTGTCATCCAAGACTTTTGACTTTTCAGTACTCAACTTGCTGATAATTAAATTTCAATTAAAGTACTCCAACTTCGTGTCTTTGAGAAAATATTACGAGTCCGTCTATCATATTTATATATAATAATTATAGAGTTTCTATACATATACATATTCTATATAATAATTATAATATTTTTATACACATTCTATACAATTTTCAACTACAATTATTATTTAGATACATATTTTATACGACTCTATATAGTTTTTATATGCATTCTAAAAAATGTATCAATCAAGCATAAGAGAGTATCAATTGAGTATATGCAAACTGCAAGTGTATCAATGTAGTATAAAAGTGTATTAATGCGGTATAAAAGAGTCAATTGAGTATAGGGACTGTATATGCTTGCATAGAATTTCCTTTCTCTTTTTTAAAAAATGTGTCAATATAATAAAAAAGTGTATCAATTGAGTATAGAAGACTGCATATACTCAATTGGGCCAAATGGCTAAAAAGTGGTATTACTTTAAGCGACTAGCTAATCATGTCCACCTTTTCAAATGTGGTTTTTTTTTTTTTTAAAATGATCATCCCATGTCCTTTCCCCATTTATTTTCTGGTACCACTCACGTTATGTTGTCTACCCTTTTTAGGCGAATTTATAGGTAAATTTTGAAACTCATAAATTTATGGTCTCTCTATAAAATTAAGTATTTTATGTATATATTTAAAAAGAAATTATATAATATTATCTAGCGACACTCATGCTATAAGAATATTAAATAAATAGTGTACTTGATTAAACAGCAGCGGATCGAGAATTTAAAGATAGTAGGTGCTTACAAAATTAAAAAAGAAGGACCTTAAGATCAATCTAAATGTCAATGCACTCAATTAACTTTTTGTTATAGTGGGTGATTTTATATGTTTTATACTTATTTTTCCTATATTTTTTATATAATTATACCTATTCCGCATCGAATTTAGTGGGTGTCCAAGCACCCCAAAATCCTACTGTGATTGAAGATTAAGTTACATAAAGGAGGGAGGTCAATTCTCACTAAATATATATTGTTTCTATCTTTTTCTTTTAGTGATGCATTCATATTCTAAAATTCTCTGGTTATACAGCCACATTGAATAAGGCCAGTGCCCTCCATGTCCCAGTGGACTTCATTTACATAAACAACTTAATGAAAGAATAGCCAGAGACATCAGACAGTAAACAAGAGAACCTTTTCTAGTAAGAAGAAAATAATAAACTTACAACATCACCACGAGATATACCCAACTGGGACAAAGCAGAAGCCATCTTTAAACACCTGTTATGAGTCTCTTCCCAAGTGTACTTAACAGAAGAACCATACACAACTGAAGTTCTGTCTCTAAAAACCTTAGCAGCTCTGTCCAAGAAACTAATGGGTGTCAAAGGAAAATAATTTGCCGAACATCTCATTAGTCCCTCCTTGGATTCCCATGGGTGAGTTTCAAGATTATTATTATTGTTGTCATGATGACTAATTTGGGACAGGTAACGAGGCCCCTGACGTAAAATGGGGTGTACTCGAACTCTGTTGAGAGCATGTAACCACCCACTGAACTTTGCAACGTTGAAGAAAGGATTCATGATAGATATATGAAGATGGATGGAAAATGAGTAAGCAAAGCAAGAGTTTTTTGTGTAAAGAGGGGGATTTTATACAAATAGGTGTCTAAATATTCATGTGTTCAAGAGTGTGTAAATTTCTCAGCTTTTTAGGATTTATCTTCCAATTTAATAAGGTGTTTGGTAAGTTTTTGAGAGGTTAAAAATATTTATTTATTTTGAAAAATGATTATTTATAAAATGAGGTATTTAATTATGTTTTGAGAAAAAAATAAATGTGTCACGACCCGACTCGAGGGCCTTCCCGCGACGGGCATCCCGATCCACGAAGGCTTGAGAGACCCCTCTAACTCCCCAATCCACTAGTGATACTGTCCGCTCTGGGCCCAAGCCAGCACGGCTTTAAAATGCATCACTAGGGAGTTACAGAGGTATCTCGGACCTTCGTGGTTCGAGATGCCCGTCACGACCAGAACCCCGGCTCGAGTCGTGACAAAGTGCCTTCTGAAAATAGCAAAAGTTGTTTCTCAGAAAAATTATGCTTAAAACACTTTTTTAAAAGTTTTGATCAAAAACTAATTATAAATCTTTTAAAATGTATTGGTTAAATACTAAGTTTTTAATTTCAACATTCTATGTTAAAAATTTAAAACATTATAAAAATCTTTGGTTTAAGATAAAAATGAGGGAGTAATATCATGACGAGACGCAAGATTTGGTCACGTATAATAAATACCCCTATAAGTCCTACATAATCAATTTTGTCTATTTGCAAATATATCAAGTTCCTGAAGTTGTTAACAAATTAATGAAGAATTAATTAACTTAAACACCCATCCACCAACTATTTAAATTAAAATTAGTCAACGAATATATTACATAATATGATTTTTTTGTCATTACACGATCATGAATTTGCCGAATATGATAAAATAAATTTAATAATAATCAAAATAAACATTATATTTAAAATAGGGACAATTTCAGAAATAGCAACTATAGAGCCTTAATTGTAAGTTTTATAGCAACCCTTTCAAAATTACAAAAAATAGCAATATGTATTTTGTATTTGATTAAACTGTTGCTAGTTAAATACATTTACAATTAAAGATTTTGTTCCTAATTTAACTCCAATCTGTTTCAGTTTAATATGAGAAAAACGATTCCTTAATTTAAGGAACATTTAATTTGACAGATTTCTTAACCTTTTACAGATATCTTTTCCTTTAATGACTCTATTTTAACCACTACTATTATTTTACAGCAACATAATTCAAAATTCAAAAACATTTTTCATAATCTGCAACTCATATCAATTTAAAAAAAAAAAATGACTGCTTCCAAAATTTATGTGCATCGTCTAATATTTTGAGAAGAGTTTGATAAGTCAACGCTGAAAATACAGGTATATATAAACAAATATGATTTTGTTTGTGAATTTTCGAATTATATTTGTGAAAATCGCTGAAAAAATCGTAACAACAATAGTTTGATCAGTTCTCGAACAAAGTGATTTGATCGATAATTTCTTTTTACAAATTAGAGTTTTCCATCACGTTATGTAGGTTGAATATTGATATACAATTGTTACAGTTTATTTTGTATTTTTTCCCGTTTCAATTAAACAATTAGTTCTTGTTGGATTTCGTTTCGAAGTTTTGTATATACTAATAAGTTTTTGTGTCAAAGGATTTGAACATTATAGACCTATAATAATCGTTGATGCAAGTCATCTCAGAAAACTGTATACTGGTACTTTTGTAACTGCTTATACCATGGATGAAACCATAAGTCGTTCTTATATATGCATTTAACATTACATATACTGCTAGCTATATGTATTTGTAAAATACATACACAGTCTGTTTATGTGATCACTGGTAGTTGCTTTTATGTATTTCAATTTACATACACTGCCAGCTATATGTATTTAAAAAATACATATGCACTCTGTTTTAAGTGTTTGACTGCATTTGTTTTTTTTTTTTTTTTTAAATATGAAGGCCATATATTTCTAAAAATACATATTGAGACATACAATATACATATGCAGAGTTGGTAAAATACAATTGCTAAACTGAAACAATTACAAATGTCAAATGACTAATTGTTGTTATAATTTTAATTTTATTTAATAATTTCAGGTTATACCAGCCTCAGAGTATGTCTATACAGTACACGACAAGGATAAACGTTTTATTGTTTGCCTTAAGATAAAAAAAATTCTTGCCATGCATTCCAATAGGATGAGATACCGTGTGTGCATGCTTATGAAGTACTTGATAGCAAGAATTTTCAAAAGGGATCATATTACTCTGACCTATACAAATAAAAAATTGTGTCAAGAACGTATGATCTTCCCACACAAAGATGATTGAGTGATTCCACAGGAGATATTAGAGAAGATAGTTTTGCCCCCAAAATACAAGTGACCCCCCTGAAAGACCTGCAAAGAAGGATCGTGGAAAGTCGGAAAGAGATATGTTTGAGAAGAAAAATAAAAATTATTATAGTTCATGTGGATTTAAAGGTCACAATTGACGTTCATGTAGTTCAATGAAAAACAATTGACGTTCATGTAGTTCACTTACCTTATATGTATTACAAAAAAAATACATATGCATACAATGAAAAATACAAATACACCGTTGAAAAATACATATGATGACTGAAACATATATATTCATTACTGAAAATTATACTTAAAACTGAAAATCACATATTCATATCAAAATATGCGTAACAATAACATAAAGTGAGATCGAACAATTCTATTTTAGAAGCATAACGATAAAAAATCTAACAATCACATAAAAAAATATTAAGATATCATCTTTCAACTATATCTTATAGTCCTACTAAACTTCAATGTTGCCAAATACAAATAAACTTCAAATATCATATATTTCAATATCTTCTGTTAGCCCAATATTCCTAGGAGGCCTCATTGGTGCTTCATCATCACTTTCAGCCTTCTCATCTTCTTTCCTCAAAGCATAATTTCACAACATTAAAATATATCTCATGCGAAGAAGATGTGGATCAAAGTCAATATTTGAAACATAGTCACCAAAAGTAAGGCACTCAGCATATGTCACCATATATAAAAACTTAGAACAAACAAATACCAAATACATATCTAACCCGTAACAAATGCATTACATATAATTATAACATACAAAATACATATCTTAAAAATAATAAATGCATATCTCTACACTACAATTTCATATCCTAACAATAACTCTCACATAAGCAGATAATTTATCAAATGTATATATAAAATACATATATAACCATACAATCCAAAAAAATTAAAATACAAATGCATAAAATTTTATGAATACATGAATGGTCCAAAATTTAAGTTACCAAAAAAAAGAATACAACTGAACATGAAATACAAATCTTCTCAGTAACTAATACAAATATCTTACACATATCTTAAATACAAAATACATATATTAAATATGTTATACATAACAAATACAAATCTTATCAGTAACAAACCTAAATACAAAATACATATCTTAAATATATAACAGATACATATCATCCCATTAGCAACTGCAATTTCATATCTGAACAAAATTCAAAACTACATACACACCTTATAAATTGTATATATAAAACACATGTATGAACATGTTGTCCAGAAATTATAAAATTTTACAAATAGAAAAATACCTCTTCCACTTTCTTTTCTTCGGATTCATAATCAGATTAAAAACAGGATTTGAAATTTGACTAGATTTTTTTTTTTCATCCGATTTTCTTTTTTTCACCGATTTTTAAATTTTTGTGGGTTTTGGGATGAAGATTTTCTCAATGCTTTCCGTTTCATGATTTCCACAATCTTTTTCGGATCGTTACGTTGATTCGATCTCACCTCTACTATTCTAACACCTTTCATTGACTGAAAATTAGTAGAAATCAAGTTAATTTCTTCATCTTGTGTTAAACCAAGACTAAATGATCGTAGTTCATCGCACCTAAAATTCATCGGTGAAATCTCACTAACTGAACTACTACGATTTGTATGTACTGACATTATCGCGTACCTCCAAAAATTTCAAACAGCAAAAAAAAAAAAAATTCACAGAAGAAGATTGAAAAATGTCAAAATTATTTTACAAAAAAAAGTTATATGAAAAAAAATAACATGCACTAACTGTAAAATCATCTTCCCTTAATTATTGGGGAACAAGTTCATCCAAAATTAGAGAGCAAATAGCGATTTTGAAAAAAAAAAAAACGTTAGAATGGAGGAAACTGAAATAGGTAAATTGCTTGAAAATAGGTAAAGAAAAAGTAATTGGTGGAATTCAGAAATAGGTAAATTGTTTGAAAATAGGGTAAATTGCTTGAAAATAGGTAAAAGAAAAGCAATTGGTGGAATTCACGTGCTTAACTCTAGAAAAGTCAAAATATTGCTAGTTTTGACATAAATTATAATTTTGAGAAAATGTTGTTATTAATTGTAATTAAGATCTTAAGGTTGTTAGTTTCTGTAATTTATCCTTTAGAAGGGATAACACTACGACACAATAAGTAACAACCATCTAAACAGGCAGCAAGTTAGAAATACTAACAATGAGTCACCTATGATTTAAAGCCTAAAATCCACAGATATTTGGTTTAATCCTTACCAAATTCTTAAGTTTTTATTAATTCCCCGCCTAATTCACTAGTCATTAGGGATACAAAAAAACAGTAAAGAACAGCATAAATTATATACACTGACATTACGCAATAATTTAACACATACATAAAATTATAGAAGAAAGAATCAGACTCATTGTTTATTATATGGCTGGTATATTTTAGATGCTACTGTTAAGATTTAGTTCATACTCAATATTATCTCACTTTTTTTTTTAATTTATTTATTTTAACTTCAACGCAAAGAACAATAATTTCACACATTTTAAAAAGGACTCATATTTTGGACTGATGCGAATCATGTCCAAAGATGATAACATTTTCAATTTTTTTAATTGAAATCGTCAACATCAAATATATAAATTAACATTATACAATAATAATTGGGTATTGTCAACCACAAGGGTTGGTGTGGTGGTTCAGCACTTCACCCCTTAAGCAAGAGGTTGGGGGTTCGATTCTCACCTCTAGTGAATGGAAAAAACTCTGTGACCAGTTCCCTACCGCTTAGTGCACGTTCCGTAGAACGGATAACTTGGGAAGCAAAAAAAAAATTGGGTATTGTCATTTATTGGATCTATCCACCAACTACTTCACTTTCTAACAGTTATCTGCATGCCTGACACAAAATGCCATAGATCAGTAACAGTTTTTTAATCTTGATAATTGGAATGGACAACGAAGAAAATGATAAAATCAAGATCAAGAAACAGATTCACTTTGAGCAAAGAGGAACTGAGTATTACACTTGTAACATCTGGTTTCATTTCAGTTTTTTCTTTAAGACTTTTGAGGGTTCATATGATATACTCTTTACTAATACGTTTAAATTTTAATAGAATCTAAGTTATATTCACTGATAATATAAAATTCTAGTATTGAATTTGATAATCTACTGCATGCAATCTATCAGAGGAGTAATGAAAATTAAAGTTCATTAGCATAGTACATGCGATGTCCTCCACGTACAGCATGGGGATTATTAGTTGCATATCACTTTGGAAGAAACTTCAATCTTGTAAAAATAGTAAAACAAAGGAATTGTACCACTTCAGAGCAATTAAACAGAGAAGGATACTTGCTGTTTCATTCAGGAATGACTGCCTCCCTTAGCGCGAGTTTCAGTATCTTCCCGGTTGAATTTCTTGGGAGATGTTGAAATATGACTGTTGAGGAGAGTTATCCCTGCTGAAGTTGATGATTTCTTGATCACTAACATTATTAGAACCATCCTTCAACTTCACAATTGCGCAAGGTGTCTGCCCCCAGTGATTATCTGGTCGTGCGACTACTGCTGCTTCAACAACTGCTGAATGACTATACAAAATTCTTTCCACCTCTACAGTTCTTATGTTTGACAGCCAAATCACCGGTATGAAACCATCCACCTTTAAAAGCTTCTTCTGTTGCTTCTTCTTCTTTTAGATACCCACTCGTTACAGTATTGAGTATTCCCTCTAAACACAATCTCACCCATTGTTTAACCGTCTGCTGGTACCTTTCCCCATTTTAATAGGATCTATTATATCTGCTGCTTCTAAACAAAGATTTTGCACTCCTTGTCTCGCTTTCAATTCGTACTTTTCTTTTGGTGGCAAAGAATCCCACTCAGGCTTCCACAAACAATACGTTCCAGGACCATGCATCACGGTTATGCCCATATATGTGATGTACCCGAAACCCAAGTTCCTCCATCTTGGAAATGATTTGTGGAGGTGGTGATGAACCACCTGTCATTATGTTAACCTCATGGGGAAGTGGTTTTCTTGTCACTTACGGGAGAATTCACTATCATGTTTAGAACAGTTGGCGCCCCGCCCATATGTGTGACCTTGTGCTCTGCTATCCTTTCAAATATGAGTTTTGGAGAAACCTGTCTAAGGCAAATACTTGTGCCACCAAGTGCTGCTAGACCCCAAACCAGGCACCACCCATTGCAGTGAAACATTGGGACGGTCCAAAGGTAAATAGGCCATGAACTCATCTCATGAAGCATAAATGTAGCAGTGGCATTAAGATATCCACCCCTGTGATTGAAAACAACCCCTTTGGGTCGCAATGTTGTTCCAGAAGTATTGTTAACACTAACAGGATCAAGTTCACTTATACCTTATAGCAAATTCGCTATCCCCACTTTCAAGGGGGCTTACATATTGATGTGTAATAGAGTTAGTGATAGTAGGAGAATTGTAAGATTCAGGGATTAGAGCAAGAAGAGGTTGTATTGGTTCTCATTAGCAAGAATATCTAGTGCTACTTGAGCAACTTGGAGCAATTGCCGATCCACAAATATGACCTTTGCTTCTGAATGTTTCAGAAATGCTGATATCATAGCTGAATCATGTCGAATATTTAGTGTACAAAGAACAGCACCAGACATCGGTACTGCAAAATGCAGCTCTAGCATTGCATATACATTAGGGGCCAATGTTGCAACCTACAGAAATAATTTCAAATCCATAATGGAAACTAAACCATTCAACTTCCAAACTCGTTCTGTCAGAGTTGATCTAGCATTTATCTAGTATCTAGTTATCAGATTATGAATCATCGAATGTTGAGAAAACTGTTAAGGAAATAGCCCTACAAACCAATATCGAAAAGATCCATTCAATCTGTTGGAATAACAAACGTAATCTTGTGTGAAATCTTACAACATAAAGTAGTGAAATTAAGGCATTAATTAAGCGCAAAAACATCAGTCATTGTAAATTTTCATAGCATAAAGCTCTTTCACTACTGCCAACACCGAGAAGGAACAAAGATTATGAACAGTCTTTTCCATTATGCAGCATTCTAGCTAGTCTAATTTGATACATAACTGAATATATCTCCATACATGAAGGAGGATTGCTTCAGTTAAGCATATTGACGTTTAACAAAGAACTAGTACAATTATTTCCTACTATGCTACCATCCAATATCAAGGGCACATAATACCATGGCTTGTTACTGTTGCTTGAAAGTCTTCTTCCATCGAAAACTATTAATGCATAAAGTAGAAAATGAATAGAGCCTGAACTTATTTTCTAGTTGTATAAATTATCAATGTAGCAAAAGCCAAGCAATCACTACTTTTGAAATTATTTTCAACGCTCTTCAAGGCATTATCTTATTTTATAACAGAAAATGGTATAGAAGAAACTTACCACATCCCCACGAGAAATTCTCAGTTCAGACAAAGCAGAAGCAAGCTTTATACAACAGCAAGCGTCTCTCGCCAAGTGTACTTCACAGAAGGTCCACTAATGATGGAAATTCTTCCTCTAAAAACATTTGCTGCTCTCTCCAAGAAACTTATGGGTGTCAAAGGAACATAATTTACAGAAAATTTAAGAAGACCCTCCATCGATTACAATATAATGACTCAGTTTCCAGATTCTTTGAAACCTGGCCAAGTTGTGAGGCCTCTGACTGTTTGTGGACTGAATTTAAACTGAATTGGTACCATATATAAATGCAATTTGGTGCCAATCATGAGTGACATATGGTGATGATGATGGTGGAGAAAGTCGGAGGAAATAATACTAAAGAGTAGTATATGGCACCTTTCAAGGAATAAAATAAATTGACAATGAGAAGACCAGATACAGAGTTGACAAAGTAAACAAAGTGATTTGAATATTGAGGAGTAGCATCTTTAGGAATAACATATATTGACAATGTGAAGACCAGTTCAGTGTTGATGAAGCAAAGAAACTGAGTTGAATATTTGTTGCTTCTTCATCGTGGACAGATAAGATAGAATTTCCAGCCAGCGCCAAGAAGTCAACCTGAAACTTAATGTACAATCAAAACAGCGCATAGACAGCAATCAGGCATCAATTTTGAATTATTAACCAATGACTGAGATAGCAAAAGTTGTTGCAACAAAACTTGTTTGAGACTCACATTCTCCTCGTTATTAGTACTGTAATACATTTACCACGACCTTACGGATAAATTTGATTAGGATTTAAATTATATACACTGACAATATGAATTTCGATATTTGATAGTCTGTTGCGATCGATCAGAAGTAGAGTAATGAAATTTAAACATCATTGGAAAAGAGCATTCACATACAGCTTAGTTGAGGAGACTTCAATCTTTAAACATAAATAGAAGATAAACAGATTACAGTGTAGAAGTCGTTCAGTTCTAGAAAATTCTCAAACTGTAAATGGAATAGAAGAATGACACTCCGACTGAAGCAGCAATTATCATCAAATAAAAAAAGAGTTCCTTTTCCCATTTCCTTCAGCAAAGACTTCCCAAGGCTCGGGCTTTCTCTCTTAGAATGAACTTTTGTATCTTGCCTGTTGAAGTTTTTGGGATATCTTGAAATATGACCGTTCGAGGTGCCATGTAATGAGGCAAGTTATCCCTGCAGAAGTTGATAATTTCCTGATCACTAACATTATTAGAATCATCCTTCAACTTCACATATGCACAAGGTGTCTGACCCCAGTGATTATCTGGTCGCGCGACTACTGCTGTTTCAAGAACTGCTGGATGACTATACAAAACTCTTTCCACTTCTACTGTGCTTATGTTTTCTCCGCCAGAGATTATGATATCTTTCAATCTGTCCTTAACTTCTATGTATCCATCAGGATGTTTAACAGCCAAATCACCACTATGAAACCATCCGCCTTTAAAAGCTTCTTCTGTTGCTTGTACATCTTTTAGATATCCACTCATTACAGTATTCCCTCTGAACATAATTTCACCCATTGTCTTACCATCTTGGGGTACTTTCTCCAATGTGAGAGGATCCATCACATCCACTCCCTCTGAACAAAGATGTTGCACCCCTTGTCTTGCTTTCAATTTGTATTTTTCATGTGGTGGTAAAGAATCCCACTCGGGCTTCCACAAACAATATGTACCTGGACCGTATGTCTCTGTTAGTCCATATAAGTGATGCACTCGAAACCCGAGTTCCTCCATTTTGGAAAGGATTTGTGGAGGTGGTGGTGAACCACCTGTCATTATGTTAACCTTGTGAGGAAGTGGTTTTCTGTCACTTACGGGCGAATTCACAATCATGTTCATAACAATTGGCGCCGCACTCATGTGGGTAACCTTGTGCTCTGCTATGTATTCAAATATGGCTCTTGGAGAAACCTGTCTGAGGCAGATGCTGGTGCCACCAAGTGCTGCTAGACCCCAAGTCAGGCACCATCCATTGCAGTGAAACGTTGGGACGGTCCAAAGGTAAACAGGCCATGAACTCATCTCATGAAGCATAAATGTGGCAATGGTATTGAGATACGCACCTCTATGATTGTAAACAACCCCTTTTGGTCGCGATGTTGTTCCTGAAGTATAGTTAATACTAATAGGGTCAAACTCACTTGTCGGCCACCTTACAGAAAATTCGCTGCTCCCACTTTCAAGAAGGCTCTCATATACATGAGTGACAGAGTTAACAATAGTAGGAGAAGAACTGTCAGAGTCTGAGATTAAAACAAGAAGAGGTGGTTTTGCTTTCTCCTTAGCAAGAATGTCTAGTGCTCCTTGAGCAACTTGGAGCAATTTCTGATCCACGAATATGATCTTTGCTTCTGAATGTCTCAGCAATACTGATATCATAGCCGAATCAAGACGGCTGTTTAATGTACAAATAACAGCGCCAGCCATTGGTACTGCAAAATGCAGCTCTTGCATTGCGTATACATTTCGGGCCAATGTTGCAACCTGCATAAATAATTTTCAAATCTTTGAAAATAAACCATTTAAATCCAAACTTCATAAACTATTTCCTGCTGCATTTACCATCTAATATTAAAAGACATATATATAAGCCCATAGCTCTTGTTTATGTGAATCATGAACTTCAAAGATCCAAGTACATTAACATGAAACATTTTTAACTCACATTATCTGTTTAACCAAATTGAACCAATTAGTGCCAACTTTCTCAATATTCTTTCTTAATTAAGGAGCTAGCAATCTCTATCAATTATCAAAAAAGGAGAGCATGTGATTTTTAGGTGACTTTTTTTGTCACCAAAATATCTTATTTCGTCTTCTAACTCCTATCGTGGTTTACTAAACGTAAATAAAAAAGATTTAATGTTTCACCCTAAATAATAAATTTATATATGGATTTTGAATTTGTTGCGCGATTTGTTCTATGGCTTCCTATAAGCTGATGTGATATTTTTATAAAGTCATTATCAAACTTTACATTGTCATGTCAAATTGATATTTGGTTGTTGTATGTTGGAGTAACTACCAGAATGACTTTAAAGTATAGTATATAAATTAAAGTTGAGTTATTTTAAAGTGGCGAATGAAAGTTGAATGACTTTTCTAAAATTAACACTTAGTTGGATAAATACAGATAAGCTTATAGAAATCATAGTCAGGAATTACAAGTATAATCAGCGAATGTAGCAAAATACATAAAAGATGTTGAAAGTGTTGTTGTATAGTTTGGTTTTTAATCTTACAAGAAGCCAAAACATTTATAGGTATTTTTCCCTCAATCAACTACATGTAAATTCCATCAATTTGAAGTTTTGATTTAAAATCAGTTTTTATATATGAAATTTGATTTCAAAGAAGTCCAATTAAAATCAGGAAATATAGCACAGAATATAACTGGTTTGGCTGATATTAGAGGCTCACTTATCCTTGGCACCCTTCCTAGAAGGTGGTCAAGTCAAGGTGATGGGTGTACAAACGTTGTTGGTGAATGATAAGTATTGTTTACATGGTTACAGGAAAAAAGGAAAAATTACATAAATTTCCAAACGCTGTTATTATAGTTTCTGCACTATGTTAAATTAATGTACATAATATCTCAAAAATAAAGTAGGAGTAGATAATTTTAATAATTTTAAATTATAGTATTCTATGTGGCTTAGACTTTGGAATTAGTTATTCTTTTGTTATTTGAATTAGTAATTGTAGTTATTTTTATTTGAATTGAAGTTTAGTTAGAAATTTAGCTATTTGAATTAGGAATAAGTTATTTTTATTTGAATTGAAGTTTAGTTGAATTAGGAATTAGTTATTTTTATTTGAATTGAAGTTTAGTTAGAAATTTAGTTATAAATATAAGTTTTGAGTTATTAATAAAATAATTTACTTTGACAATACAATTGCAGTATCTTTTTCTCTCCAACTCTTTCTCTATTATTTCTCTAATTTCAAAGTTAAAAACCAACAATTGATAGCTGTAAGTGAGATGAATTCTGAATTTTTGATCCAAATAGCTCCTCCTGCCTTTGATGTAAGATGAATTCTAAATTTTTTTTCCAAATAGCTCCTCCTGCCTTTGATGGTAAGAATTACCAGAATTATGAGGTTCTTCCGTTGCCCAATAATTTCACGATGGTCCAGATCAAAAGTCAAAAAGAAAAAAAAAATAGAAAATCAAAGGCAGAAATAACTTTGTTTGTTAGTGTTTCTCCAATAATTTTCACAAGAATTATGACCCTTAAATCATCAAAAGAAATTTGGGATTATGTGAAGGAAGAATATATAGGAGATGAAGAATACGAGACATGAACGTATAGAATATAATAAGGGAATTCGAATTGTAGAAGATGAAGGAATCTGAGACCGTCAAAGAGTACTCAAACTGACTTCTTAGTATTATTAACAAGGTAAGATTGTTTAACACAAAATTTAAAGATTCAAGAATTGTTGAAAAAATTCTTGTTACTGTGCCCGAAAGATACGAAGTATCAATTACTAATTGTTGAAAAAAATTTTGTTACTGTGCCCGAAAGATACGAAGTATCAATTACTACCTTGAAAAAAACTTGTTCAAGATTACCTTGACAGAATTGTTAAATACATTGCAGGCACAAAAGCAAAGGAGGTTTATGAGGCACAATCACAATGACATGGTCGAAGGAGCTTTGGCAGCCAATCATAAGACTCAAAACAAGGGTAATAATTCAAGAAAAAACTACCCACCTTGCTAGCTCTATGACAAGGTAGGTCATCCTCCATTTAAATGTTGAAAGAGATGAGATGCTCAATGCAAGATCTGCAATCAGCTTGGTCATTAAGCTGTGATTTGCAAAAACAAATCTAAAAAATGTGAAGTAGATGTCGAAGTCACCAAAGAAGAAGAAGAAGATCACTTATTTGTGGCAACATATTCTTCAATCAAGAAATTTAATTTTTGGATGATTGATAACCAAATGACATATGACAAAACTCTTGAGTTTCTGCCTTTAGAAAATAAGAAAATCAAAATTGGGAATGGTGACTATATTCGTGAAGGAAAAGGGAATGTTGCAATCAAAAAAATTTCAGGTACAAAAATAATTTCAAATGTCCTTTACGTGTTCGATATTGATAAAAGTTTGTTAAGTGTTGATCAGCTAATGGAAGAAGAATTTAAATTATTATTTGGAGATAAATATTGTCGAGATTTCACTAATCATGAGATTATATAAATTGATATGAGAGACAAAAGTTTCTGATTTAATCCAACAGAAGATGCACACAAGCCATGCAAGAACAAAGATGAATTGACAGATTTATTCAAGAAATCAAAAATTCAGCTGAAGCCGAGACTGCAACTTATAATTTCTGATCAAAGGAGGAGTGTTGAAGATATATCTCGAAAATAAAGTAGGAGTAGATAATTTTAGTATTTTTAAATTATTAGAATTCTATGTGGCTTAAACTTAGGAATTAGTTAATCTTTGTAATTTGAATTGAGAATTAGTTATTATTATTTGAATTGAAGTTTAATTAGTAATTTAGTTATAAGTATAGGCCTTTGAGTTATTAATAAATATAATTGTAGTATCTTTTTCTCACCAACTCTTTCTTTGTTATTTATCTAATTTCAAAGCTAAAAACCATCGGATAGATACATGTTGTAACCATGGGATACATGTTATAAAACTCATATTCATGCAGATGCATGTGACTAAACCCGGTTACATGTGATGTAATATCTACAATGTATATATTGTTATTTCCTTCTATGGGTACGCAGAATCTGTATATCCAAAACAACAACTTCAACTAGAGTTCAAGTATAAACAAGAACACAATGAAATATATCAAATACCCTCAACACAAGATCAAAATGACATTTTCAAGAGGTGTATTTTATTTTTTCAGAAAATAGATGAAACAAGAATGAATAAGGCCAAGTCGTCCGAATTCACGTAGTTTTCTTAAGGAAACAATTCCCCTCACTGTACTCGAGGATATGGAATTTTTCCTCCCAGGATAAAATGGCCTTCAATCCAAATATAGCGGCACCTCAAATGTTTGGACTCGTCGAACGCACTCAATAGTTTGAATGATCACACAGAATTTTTGAAGAGAAGAAGAGTATTTTTTATTCTGAATTTTCGTATCAAAACCTGTGGAAGAAAGCAGATTTTTATAGCCATAACATGACTCTTCTGAAAAGAGACAATGGTTCATGTCAAAGGTTACACATGTTCTGTAAATTCATGTCTGTTCATCCAAAGATTGAATCTTTTCCTGAACAGTCATCTCTCTCCATGAATCTTCTGAAACAACACATCAGTTCGAAATAATGAAGCTATTTAGAAGCATTAGTTCTGTTTGAAATTACAGAAGCATCAGTTCAAAATTTCGGAAGCATTGCATCTGCTGCTGGATGCATGCATAAATGGAGAATAATGTTGTGTTTTGGTAGATTCAGATCATAAAATAAAATTTGCCCAAAAAGATAGATCTCATCGATCGATCATTTTCCAAATCCAAATCTTCGATCGATCATTTTTCGAAGCCGAAGCCGAAGCCGAAGCCGAGCGAGCGACAACGACGACGACGACGCGAGGCATCTCTTATTCCTTACCTCACTTATCCATGTGGGAGTGTGTTTCACAAAATAAATACTTTAAAGCTTCTTTCTCCCACCAATGTGGGAGAATTTAGTAAGCTTTCCTATTTTTAGTACACTTTTCATATTGGTGTGATCTTAATTTTTCTCTTCCACTTGGTTTTCTCCATTTTTCATTCACACCTCTCATTTACTATGAACCCAACAATCCCCCACATGAATGGGGAATAGCTATTTTTTGTAAAAATTTTACGGACAAGTATGTGATCATCAAGCAAAGACCGATTGCATCTGGATAGGTGGGTTTCCCTTTGAACTTTCTGTAGTGAACATGTATCAGATGCACTCGTTCAATCGGTAGATTTGATATATTTGAACCGTCGAGCTTTAATGTACACCTAGACAACACATGTCACACAATCAGCCTTTTACCATTTATGGTTCTCATGGTTTTATTCTTTTCAGCCATGAACACGTCCCGATTTCGTGAGAGTTTAGAGAATGGGCCTTTACTAACATTCTCCTCGAAGCGACTTTTACTTCGCCCTCACATAGGTGATTTCTAAACGTTCAATCTTATAGATAAAACGGTTTGGTCAAATCTACTAAATTTAGATAATCATTAAAAAAAATTCACTTTAAGTCTTATCCTTGATTACTATACATTGTCTACATCATGAGAATGGGTTGGGTAATTGACAATGTTAAACCTGTCAGACACAACTTTGTTTGATCTCCTTAAACCTAGCTCTTGGGATCTCCAGTCTGCTAGGTAGAGTTACCGTCATGCTGACTTGTCCTAGGCCTTAAACCCATTCCCTTGGATGTCCTTTCCACTCCTTCTCTAGATAGACCTTTTGTAAGTGGATTCGACACATTATCCTTTGACTTTACATAGTTAACAGTGATAATTTCACTAGAGAGAAGTTCCCTAACGGTATTATGTCTCCGTCGTATGTGACGAGATTTACTGTTGTGCATCATGCTCCCTGCCCTACCTATTGCCGCTTGGCTATCACAGTATATACATACTGGTTCCACCGGCTTGGACCAATAAGGAATATTTCTAAGAAATTTCGGAGTCATTCTGCTTATTCAACGGCTTTATCCAATGCAATAAATTCAAATTCCATTGTAGAGCGAGCAATACTAGTCTGTTTGGATGATTTCCAAGAGACTGCTCCTCCACCAATAGTAAATACATATTCACTTATGGATTTTACTTTGTTCGATCCGATGATCCAATTTACATCGCTATATCCTTCAAGTACCGCAGGATATTTATTATAATGCAAAGCATAATCTTTAGTGTATTTAAGATACCCCAAAACTCTTTTCATTGCCATCCAGTGAGTTTTATTGGGATTACTCATGTATCGACTCAATTTACTGATAGTGCATGCTATGTCTGGTCGTGTACAGTTCATTATATACATTAAACATCCCAATACTCTTGTGTACTCTAATTGCGAGTCACTTTCACCTTCATTCTTTCGAAGTGCAAAGCTCGCATCTAATAGAGTCTTGGTAATACCGAATTCCATATACTTGAACTTGTCAAGTACCTTTTCGATATAATGATACTGTGACAATACCAACCCTTGTGGAGTTCGATGGATTCTTATACCTAAGATTGCATCTGCAACTCCAAGTTCTTTCATATCAAACTTGCTCTCGAGCATTCATTTTGTTGCATTTATGTCAGAAATGTCTCTACTGATGATCAACATATAATCCACATATAAACATACAATGACTTGGTGATTTGAAGTGTCTTTAATATAAACACATTTATCACATTCATTTATTTTAAATCCGTTTGCCAACATGGTTTGGTCAAACTTCACATGCCATTGTTTTGGTGTTTGCTTTAGTTCATATAATGACTTGATAAGTTTACAAACCTTGTTTTCCTTTCCTGGAACCACAAAATCCTCAGGTTGTTCCATGTATATTTCTTCCTCCAATTCTCTATTTAGGAAAGCGATTTTCACATCCATTTGATGGATCTAAAGATCATATATCGCCGCTAAGGCAATTAACATTCGAATTGATGTTATCCTCATTACTGGCGAGTATGTATCAAAGTAATAAAGGTTTTCTTTTTGTTTGAAGCCCTTTACTACAAGTCTTGCCTTGTATTTGTCAATAGTGTCATCCGCTTTCATATTCCTTTTGCAAATCCATTTAGAACCTAAAGGTTTATTTCCGGGAGGAAAATCAACCAATTCCCATGTATGGTTGCTTAAGATTAAATCAATCTCACTATTGACTGCCTCTTTTCAAAAGGATGAGTCCAAAGATGTCATCGCTTCCCTAAATGTTTGAGGCTCATTTTCTAAGAGAAATGTTACAAAATTTGATCCAAATGAAGTAGACGCTCTTTGACGTATACTACGTCTTGGATTTTCTTCATTATGTACATTCTCACTTGGTTCATCTCGAGGTCGTTTAGATCCTCCACTAGACTGTTCATGTCTAATTTTATACGGGTAAATATTTTTAAAGAATTCAGCATTGTCTGATTCAATTACCGTATTTTTATTAATATCCACATGTTCGAATTTATGAACCAAAAACCGACATGCTTTACTACTTTTAGCATATCCTATGAACACGCAGCCCACCGTCTTAGGTTCTATCTTAACACTTTTAGGCACAGAAATTCGGACCTTTGCTAGACACCCCCATAATTTGAAATATTTCAAGTTGGGTTTCCTTCCTTTTCATTTTTCATAAGGAATTGATTGTGTCTTACTATGGGGAACTCTGTTGAGTATACGATTGGCTGTAAAGATAGCCTCCCCTCATAAGTTTTGCTGTAAATCGGAACTTATAAGAAAGACATTCATCATTTTCTTCAAAGTTTGATTTTTTCTTTCCGCAATTTCGTCAGATTGAGGTAAATATGGGGCCGTAGTTTGATGGACGATTCCATTCTCTACACATATTTCGGCGAAGAGAGATTTATATTCTCCATCTCTATCACTTCTTATCATTTTTATCTTTTTATCTAACTGATTTTCAACTTCAGTTTTATATTGCCTAAACACATCTATTGCTTCATCCTTACTATTTAGTAAATAGACATAACAATATCGAGTGCAATCGTCAATAAAAGTTATGAAATACTTTTTCCCACCACGTGATGGTGTTGACTTCATATCACAAATGTCAGTGTGTACTAAGTCTAAAGGATACTTTGACTCTACACACGTTTGACACTTTGATTTATTGCGCTCAAAGTTTGGCAAAACTTCTAAGTTAATCAGTTTTTGAAACATTTTATAATTAACATGACCTAAACGTTCATGCCATAAATCATAAGACTCAAGCAAATAAGAAGAATTTGAACTTTTATTTATTTCAACAGTCATTACATTCATCTTATAAAGGCCCTCGGTGAGATAGCCTTTTCCTACATACATTTCTCCTTTGATAATTATAATTTTTCCAGAAACGGTTACACATTTGAATTCGTTCTTATCTATAAGTGAAACAAAAATTAAGTTCCTACGAAATTCTGGAACATACAAGACATTGTTAAGTGTCAAGACCTTGCTCGAAGTCATTTTCAAGCACACTTTCCCTGTTCCTTCCACCTTAGCAGTAGCGAAGTTATCCATGTAGATCATTTCTTCTACTTGAGCTGGAGAAAATGATGAAAACAAATCTTTGTTGGCATATACATGGCGGGGGGCACCAGAATCCATCCACCATTCGCGAGGATTTCCCACCAAGTTACATTCTGAGAATATAGCACGCAAATCATCACATTCTTTGTTGGATTCAATCATATTTGCTTGATCCTTTTTCTTGCCTTTCTTTGGGGCACGACAATCTGTGGACTTGTGCCCAATCTTGCCACAATTGAAGCATTTTCCCTTGAATTTCTTCTTGGGTTGATTGCTTCCTTGTTCAGCTTTCTTTCTTCTCTTAGAATTATTTTGGCCATCTTCTACAATATGTGCTCCATTAATTGTAGAATTCCCTTTTGACCTTCTCTCGGCAGTTTTATTGTCCTCTTCAATACGCAGTCGGACAATAAGATCTTCGACAGTCATATCCTTGCATTTATGCTTCAAGTAGTTTTTGAAGTCTTTCCACAAAGGTGGTAGCTTCTAAACTATCGCTGCTACTTGAAATGCATCATTCATAATCAAACCTCCAAAACAGTTTATGTGAGTATTAAGAACTTTTTAAATTTGTTCAACTAAGATATTTTTCAAAGATATACCTTCGGCTAGGAGATCATGTATGATGACTTGCAACTCCTGGACTTGAGAGACAACCGATTTGCTATCTATCATTTTAAAGTTCAGGAATCGTGCAACAAGGAATTTCTTAATTCCCGCATCCTCTGTTTTATATTTTCGTTTAAGTACCCCCCACAATTCCTTCGATGTCTTAGTTCCACTGTAGACATTGTAGAGGTCGTCTTGGAGACTACTCAGAATATAATTCCTGCAAAGGAAGTCTGAATGTTTTCAAACTTCTACAATTACGAAACTCTCTTTGTCCGGGTTCCCTCGGGCACCTCAGGAGCGTCTTCGCTAGTAAACCATTGAAGACACAAAGTGGTGAGGTAAAAGAACATCTTTTGCTGCCATTGTTTAAAGTCAATGCCGGCAAATTTTCGGGCTTCTCCTCCGGTGCCATTGTAGGCGGAGCATTTGTGCGACTTGATGTGGCAATATTAGTTGCCCCCATAGACGTTGCCGCAGGTTGCATTTGACTATCGCTTGTCATTTTTCCTATCACCACAAGACAAAAAATACTTAGTATTTTCAGAATACTACTTATAAAGTTAAGCAACTTTAAACTTTTCTTCTTGTTTCTAGTTGACAATGAAGTTTTTATGACTTCCAATTGTCAACCGAATGATCTTTAACTTGTGATTAAGTTTTTATTACTTCAAATCACTAGTTAAGTTCAGGCGGAGTAGAAAGTTAAAACTTTAATCTTCAAAAACAAGTTATACAGATTCTGAAATTGTTTCCTTAAGATTGTTATTTCCTTCTACGGGTACGCAGAATCTGTATATGCAGAACAACAACTTCAACTAGAGTTCAAGTATAAACAAGAACACAATGAAGTATATCAAATACCCGCAACACAAGATCAAAATGACCTTTCCAAGAGGTGTATTTTATTTTTTCAGAATATAGATGAAACCGAAATGAATAAGGCCAAGTTGTCCGAATTCACAGAGTTTCCTTAAGGAAACAATTCCCCTCACTGTACCCGAGGTTATGAAATTTTTCCTCCTAGGATAAAATGGTCTTCAATCCAAATATAGCGGTACCTCAAATATTTGGACTCGTCGAACGCACTCAACTGTTTGAATGATCACACAGAATTTTTGAAGAGAGGAAGAGTATTTTTTATTCTGAATTTTTGTATCAAAACCTGTGGAAGAAAGCAGGTTTTTATAGCCATAACATGTCTCTTCTGAAAAGAGGCAATGGTTCATGTCAAAGGTTACACATGTTCTATAAATTCATGTTTGTTCATCCAAAGATTGCATCTTTTCCTGAACAGTCATCTCTCTCCACGAGTCAGTGTGTCCTTTTGCTGAAGGATTGCATCCTTCTGAAACAACACATCAGTTCGAAACAGTGCAGCTATTTTGAAGCATTAGTTCTGTTTGAAATTACAGAAGCATCAGTTCAAAATTTCTGAAGCATTGCATTTGCTGCTGCATGCATGCATAAATGGAGAATACTGTTGTGTTTTGGTAGATTCGGATCATCAAAAAAATTTGTCCAAAAAGATAGATCTCATCGATCATTTTCTTAATTCAGATGCATAAATGGAGAATACTGTTGTGTTTTGGTAGATTCGGATTATCAAAAAAATTTGTCCAAAAAATTAGATCTCATTGATCATTTTCTAAATTCAAATCCAAAGCTAAGCCAAGCAACGACAACAACAACACAAGGCATCTCTTATTCATTGCCTCACTTATTCATGTGGGAGTGTGTTTTACAATATAAACACTTTTAAGTTTCTTTCTCCCACCAATGTGGGAGAATTTAGTAAGTTTTCCTATTTTTGAGTACACTTTTCATATTGATGTGATCTCAATTTTTCTCTTCCACTTGGTTTTCTCCATTTTCCATTCACACCTCTCATTTACTATTAACCCAACATATATTCGCCTCAATATTCAATGAACATCATGTAACATTGGAAAGTAGTGGAAGAGGAGTAATTAGCTCCTACAGTAATGAGATCTATGTTGTTTGAAAAACAAGAAATATAGATCCGCGCCAGAATAGTGAAAAAAAAGGTAGAAGAAAGTTACCACATCCCCACGAGAAATGCCAAGATTAGACAAAGCAGAAGCAAGCTTTATGCACCTAGCATGTGTCTCTTTCCAAGTATACTTGACAGAAGATCCATCAATGATTGAAATTCTTCCTCTGAATACATTTGCTGCTCTCTCCAAGAAACTTATGGGTGTCAAAGGAACATAGTTTACAGAACACTTGAGCAAACCCTCCATCGATCGTAATGGCAATCCAGGCCCCTGATCTGAGAGCTTGTGGATTAAATTTGCTAAATGGTACCCCATATATAATATTGAAGTCAAGATTGATTACAGTTGGCAATGCAAAGAAAACTTCACTTTCTGTATTTCTTGTTTATTCATTAATTCATCATGCAACGTGATGGTAATGGCCAGCACTATTATAAACCAATAATTGAGTTTAACGTACATCTCGATGAATAAACTGTGCATCACATTTTTCTATGCATGTGGTATACAGGGACGTAAAGTTTTGGTTTGTCCCTATGGCCATTAAACTATTCATTTCTATCCCTCCACTTGACCGAAAGTCCCAAATTATACAAAATCTCAAATTCTTGAAAATAAAACCCACAACGTGTATCTTAGACATTTTTGCTCATCTTTCACTGTTTCACACTGACATCAGCACAATGTCTTCAACAGTTCAATTTTTTTTTTTCATTTATTTATGATTTTGCCTACATATTTTATTTAAAACTCCTACCTGCAAATGCTTCTCCGTTCACAACCGCACCTCCACCACCCACAGTCTAATTTGGTTGGGTGGGGTTCTTTCAACTATCAGGCAAGGGATCGCTTGCTTAATATTTCGAAGAGCGATCGCTTGCTTTAATTTTTCGGCACGAGGCTTCTTGATTTTCCGGCAAAAGGTCTCTTGCCGGAAATTGCTATACTGCTACTGCATCTCGTTCCCTAAATGGCCAGAGAAATGAGTCCATTGAGTTTTCTACTGTTTAACTTGATTCGACCGTCGGCGCCGACCCGTCCCCCGGCGCCGACCTCCGGCCCGATCTCTCTCTCTCTCTCTCCCTACCCTCTCTCCCTCCCTCCCTCTCGCACCGGTCCCCGGTCCCCGGCGCCGTCGCTGACCTTCGGCGCCGACCCGATCCGACCGCCGGTCCCCGGCGCCGACCCGGCCTACGGTCCCGACCGCCGGCCCCCCCACCCCCCCACCCTTACCTGTCCTGTCCGTACCCCCCGCCCCCCGCGGGATACACCAGCCCTCCCCCCACCTCAGCCTTCAGCCAGTCAGCCGCCGCCCGGTCTCCAGCCGCCACCCGCCGCTCCGTCTCCAGCAGCCGCAGCTCCAAGCGTAATGACTTCTAACCTTTGTTATTTTCGTTATTTCATATTCCATTTTATTTCATTATTTCATATTCCATTCTCAGTATTATGCTAGTAGTAGCCCCTGTACCTTGACTTGCGTGGAATTTGTGGACATTGTCTATTGTCTGTTATTGCTGTTGCTGTGGTCGTTTCTTCCACTGCTTTGGATTGGGTTATTGGCTGGGAAACTATATTTGGGGCGGTGGGTGTTGAGTCCGGTGGTGTTTGCCCCCTAATTGAGTATAGTTTTGTTTCGGGAGTATTCCTTTGAATTTGTGTGAATCTTGTATTTCCTTGTTGCTGATTTGATACTACCACCGTGTATATATATATTTTCCTATACTTTCGTGTAGTGCTGGCTGTGGGTGGTAATGGGTGGATAGGGTCATGTCCGAGGGGGTTGGGGAGTGCGGGTGGGGGATGAGGAGAGGGCGGGAGTGGGAGAGGGCCAAGGTTTGGCCGCGGGGGGTAGTGGAGGGCGGGACGGTAGGTTGAGGGTTGGGTCTTGGAATATAGGACCCTTCAGGGTAAGTCCATAGAGCTTGCGAAGATTCTTAGGAAGAGGAGGATCAACATTGCGTGTGTCCAATAGACCAAGTGGGTAGGGTCTAAGGCGAGGGATGTGGATGGTTACAAGCTGTGGTACTCTGGGAGCGACAGGCGTAGGAATGGAGTTGGCATCTTAGTACATGAAGAGCTTAGAGGTCAGGTAGTGGAGGTGAAGAGGATCAATGATAGGTTGATGACTATTAAGTTGGTTGTTCGGGGGTTTACCCTGAACGTGTGTAGTGCTTATGCGCCGCAAGTGGGATCGGAGGGGGAGGAGAAGATGCGGTTTTGGGAGGCTTTGGAGGAGGTGGTGAGAGGCGTGCCTAGTTCGGAGAAGATTGTTGTAGCAGGGGATTTCAACGGGCACATCGGGGCGCTACCGGGAGGCTTTGGTGACGTGCATGGGGGTTTTGGTTTTGGGGAGAGAAATGACGAGGGGGCGACCCTACTGGAGTTTGCGAGGGCCTTTGGGCTGGTGGTGGTGAACTCGGGCTTCCCGAAGAAAGACGAGCACCTGATCACCTTTCGAAGCGCGGTAGCCAGGACTCAGATTGACTTTTTGTTGCTTAGGAAAGGGGATAGGGCGTTGTGTAAAGACTGTAAAGTCATCCCGAGTGAGAATCTTTCGACCCAGCATAGGCTCTTGGTTATGGATTTGGGAATGAAGAAGAATAGAAAGAGGAGGACTAAGGAGTGTAGACCGAGAATTAAGTGGGGCGGCCTGACGCCAGTGAATGCGTGGGAGATAGGGGAGAGGTTGGCGGGAATGGGGGTGTGGGAGTGTAGGGGGGACATGGATAGTATGTGGGACAGGGCGGCAAGGTACATCAGGGAGAATGCAAGTGAGGTGTTGGGTGTTTCTAGGGGCCGGGCCGGGCACCGTCGGGGGGATTGGTGGTGGAATGAAGAGGTGGAGAAGAAAGTGGGGACCAAGAAAGGGGCGTATGCTAAGTTGGTGGAAAGTAAGGACGAAGAGGAGAAGCGGGTAAACAGGAAAGAGTACAAGCTAGCGAGGAAAGAGGCGAAGTCAGCAGTCACGGCAGCTAAGACGGCCGCTTTTGAGAGCTTGTATGCAGGGTTACAGGAGAAAGGAGGGGAGAAAAAGTTGTTTAGACTCGCTAAGGCTAGGGAGAGGAAGGGTCGTGACCTCGATCAGGTGAGGTGCATTAAGGAGGAGGACGGCCACATTAAGAAGAGATGGCAGTCGTATTTTCATAGGCTCTTGAATGACGAAGGGGATAGAGCTATTGTGTTAGGGGAACTGGAGCACTCAGAGGAGTGTCGGGATTTTAGCTATTATAGACGTTTTAAGGTAGAAGAGGTTAGACAAGCTGTCCGCAGGATGCGAAGGGGTAGGACGACGGGGCTGGATGAGATACCGGTGGAGTTTTGGAAGTTCGTTGGAGAGGCTGGTGTAAGGTGGTTGACTGGATTGTTTAATGAAATCTTCAGGACGGCAAAGATGCCCGAGGCGTGGAGGTGGAGTACCATGGTCCCTCTCTATAAGAATAAGGGGGACATTCAGAGTTGCAATAACTATAGGGGGATTAAGTTATTGAGTCACTCTATGAAGATCTGGGAGAGAGTGGTCGAGGTGAGGTTGAGACAGATAGTGTCTATTTCGGAAAACCAGTTCGGATTTATGCCCGGCCGCTCGACGACAGAGGCAATCCACCTGGTGCGGAGGTTGGTGGAGCAGTATAGGGAGCGAAAGAAGGATCTGCACATGATGTTTATCGATCTGGAGAAGGCATACGACAAAGTCCCCAGGGAGGTGCTTTGGAGATGCTTGGAGGTGAGTGGAGTACCGCTGGCATATACCAGAGTAATTAAGGATATGTATGATGGAGCGAAAACCCAGGTGAGGACGGCGGGAGGAGACTCAGAGCATTTCACTGTCCTGACAGGATTGCACCAGGGATCTACTCTTAGTCCCTTTTTGTTTGCGTTGGTGATAGATGTGTTGACACGGCGCATTCAAGGGGAGGTGCCGTGGTGTATGCTTTTTGCAGACGATGTAGTTCTGATAGATGAGACTCGAGGGGGTGTGAATGACAAATTAGAGGTGTGGAGGCAAACTCTTGAGTCTAAAGGGTTCAGGGTGAGCAGAAGCAAGACAGAGTATGTGGAATGCAAGTTTAATGACGTGAGACGGGAGAATGAGGTAGTAGTGAAGCTGGAAGCACAGGAGGTATGTAAGAGGGATAAGTTCAAGTATCTTGGGTCCGTGATCCAGAGTAACGGTGAGATTGACGAGGATGTCTCTCACCGTATTGGGGCGGGATGGATGAAGTGGAAACTCGCGTCGGGGGTGCTGTGTGATAAGAAGGTGCCGCCCAAGCTTAAAGGCAAATTCTACAGGGTGGTAGTCCGTCCGGCCTTGTTGTATGGAGCGGAGTGTTGGCCAGTTAAGAACTCCCACATCCAGAAAATGAAGGTGGCAGAAATGCGGATGTTGCGCTGGATGTGTGGACTGACTAGAGGGGATAGAGTTCGGAATGAGACTATCCGGGAGAAGGTTAGTGTGACTTCAGTGGAGTGCAAGATGCGGGAAGCACGATTGAGATGGTTCGGACACGTGAAGAGGAGGGGCATGGATGCCCCGGTCCGTAGGTGCGAGAGGCTAGCGTTGGATGGTTTTAGGCGGGGTAGGGGTAGGCCGAAGAAGTACTGGGGCGAGGTGATTAGGCGGGACATGGAACAGTTACAGCTCACCGAGGACATGACCCTAGATAGGAAGGTCTGGAGGGCGCGAATTTCGGCAGAGGATTAGGGCCAGTTTGGGTCGCTAGTGTAGGGAATTACTTGGTGCGGGTTTTATTCCTGTTATGATTCCGTCTTCCGTGTTCCATGTTTTATTACGAATCTGTGTGCTTTCCTTTGCTTTCCTCTGTTTTATATTACTTATGGGTGCCGTATTTATGTTATGTAATCTGCTTTACTATGTGTTTGTGTGGTATCTCGTGTCTTGAGCCGGGGGTCTATCGGAAACAGCCTTTCTACTTTATCAGAGGTAGAGGTATGGACTGCGTACATCTTAACCCCCCCCAGACCCCACTAGGTGGGAATACACTGGGTTTGTTGTTGTTGTTGTTGTTGTTTAGCAATAAATTATTGGAATTTACTTGTGCTTGTAATTTGTGTTAGACTTTTGTGCATTCATATGGTGTATATATCGAAATTCGAACCATTTAGGGCTAAACTTGATAATAAATATTTTATTGATTTGATTATTGATTTAAGGTATTGACAAATTGAAAACCGATTTTATATAAAATCAGATCGAACTGACGACTAACACCCCCACTTTAGAGCAATTTGCCAGCTTTGGACAACATTGAACATAATGGCACAGAAAAATAATATACATAGTTATCAACAATTATACACTGAAACAGAAGCAAAGTGACAGTTTCCTGTTTCATTTAGAAAAAACTGCCCAAGGCTTTCGCTTTCTCCCTTAGCGCGAGTTTCAGTATCTTCCCGGTCGAATTTCTTGGGAGATCTTGAAATATGAGTGTTCGAGGCGCCATGTAATGAGGAGAGTTATCCCTACAAAAATTGATAATTTCTTGATCATTAACATTGTTGGAACCATCCTTCAACTTCACAAATGCACAAGGTGTCTGACCCCAGTGATTATCTGGTCGTGCGACTACTGCTGCTTCAACAACTGCTGGATGACTATACAGAACTGTTTCCACCTCTACTGTGCTTATGTTTTCTCCACCAGAGATTATGATGTCTTTCAATCTGTCCTTAACTTCTATGTACCCATCAGGATGTTTGACAGCCAAATCACCTGTATGAAACCATCCACCTTTAAAAGCATCTTTTGTTGCTTCATCATTTAGATAGCCGCTCATTACAGTATTCCCTCTAAACACAATTTCACCCATTGTCTTACCATCTGCTGGTACCTTTCCCCATTTTAATAGGATCTATTATATCCGCTGCCTCTAAACAAAGATTTTGCACTCCTTGTCTTGCTTTCAGTTCGTACTTTTCTTTCGGAGGCAAAGAATCCCACTCAGGCTTCCACAAACAATATGTACCTGGACCATGTATCTCGGTTATTCCATATATGTGGTGTACTCGAAACCCAAGTTCCTCCATTTTGGAAATGATTTGTGGAGGTTATGTTAACCTCATGGGGAAGCGGTTTTCTGTCACTTACGGGAGAATTCACTATCATGTTTAGAACAGTTGGCGCCCCGCCCATATGTGTCACCTTGTGCTCTGCAATTCTTTCGAATATGAGCTTTGGAGAAACCTGTCTAAGCCAAATACTAGTGCCACCAAGTGCTGATAGACCCCAAACCAGGCACCACCCCTTGCAGTGAAACATTGGGACGGTCCAAAGGTAAATAGGCCATGAACTCATCTCATGAAGCATAAATGTAGCAATGGCATTCAGATATGCACCCCTGTGATTGAAAACAACCCCTTTGGGTCGCAATGTTGTTCCAGAAGTATAGTTTACACTAATAGGGTCAAGTTCACTTATTGGCCATCTTATAGCAAATTCGGTATTCCCACTTTCAAGGAGGCTTTCATAGTCATGAGCAACAGAGTTGACAATAGTAGGAGAATTGTCAGATTCAGGGATTAGAACAGGAAGTGGTGGTATTGCTTTTTCATTAGTGAGAATATCGACTGCTCCTTGAGCAACTTGGAGCAATTGCTGATCACAAAGATGACTTTTGCTTCTGAATGTTTCAGAAGTACTGATATCATGGCTGAATCATGACGCGTATTCAATGTACAGAGAACTGCGCCAGCCATTGGTACTGCAAAATGCAGCTCTAGCATTGTGTATATTTGGTGCCGATGTTGCAACCTACAAAAAATTTTCAAATGCATAATGGAAAACTAACCGGACCCCACTTTGTAGACACCGGGTATGTTGTTGTATAATGGAAAACTAAACCATTCAACTTCCAAACTCATTGCAACAGAGTTGATCTAGTATTCTCTAGTGACTAGTATCTATTAATCACAATACGGATCATCGAGTGTTGAAAATTGCTAAGGAGATGGCCCTACAAACCGATATTGAAAGAGATCTGTTCAATGTGGTGGCATAACAAACGCGATGCATTGTGATACCTTATAACATAAATTGGTTAAATTAAGGCATTATTTAAGCACAAAAACATCATTGTCAATTGTCAAAGCGTAAAGCTCTTTCACTGCTGCTAACACCGAATAGGAAAAAAGATTATGAAGAGTCATTTCCAATACACGGAATTCTAGCTAGTCTAATTTGATATGCAGCTAAGCATATTAGAGTTTAACAATGAACTAGTAGAATTATTCCTACCATGCTACCATCCCATTTCAAGGATACAGAACACCGGGACTTGTTAGTGTGGCTTGGAAATCTTCTTCCATCGAAAAATATAAATGCATAAGCATGAAATGAATAGAATCTGATCTTATTTTCTAGTTGTGTAAATGATCATTGTAACAAAATTCAAGCAATCACTACCTTAAAAAAGTATTTTCTACACACTTCAAGGCTGATTATGGGATAGAAGAAACTTACCACATCCCCGCGAGAAATCCCCAGTTCAGACAAAGCACAGGCAAGCTTTATACACCTAGCGTGAGTCTCTTCCCAAGTGTACTTGACAGAAGGTCCATCAACGATGGAAATTCTTCCTTTAAAAACATTTGCTGCTCTCTCCAAGAAACTTATGGGTGTCAAAGGAACATAGTTTACAGAACATTTAAGCAGACCCTCCATTGATTGCAATGACTCTTGAAACTTGGCACAAGTTGTGAGACATCTGAGTGCTTGTGGCTGAATTTAAACTGAATTGGTACCATATATAAATGCAACTTGGTGACAACCATGACTTATGGTGATGATGGTGGTGGAGAAAGTCAAAGGGAATAGTACTGAAGAGTAGCATCTTTTATGAATAACATATATGGACAATGTGAAGACCAGTTCAGCGGTGATGAAACAAAGAAACTAAATTGAATATTTTTTGCTTCTTCATCATCAACGAATAAGATGGAATTTCCAGGGAGAGCCACGAAGTCAACCTGTAACCTAATGTACGATCAAAACAAGGCATAGACAGCAACAATGCATCAATTTTGAATTACTAACCAATGACAGATTAAAAAAAAGTTGTAGCAGCACAACTTTAATAGTTTTGAGGGCTCACATGATATCCTCTTAATTAGTAATACACTTACCACGACCTTACAGATAACTTTGAATAGGATTTAAATTATATACGCACAGTATTAATTTTGATAGTCTTTTGAAATCGAGCAGAAGTAGAGTAATGAAAATTAAACATCATTAGCAAAGAGCTGCCACGTCCAGCTTATACAATATGGATGATTAGCATATACCTTTTGAGGAGACTTCAATCTTTAAACACAGAAAGAAATAAACCGATTACAGTATGGAAGTCGTTCAGTTCTAGAAAATTCTGAAACTGTAAATGGAATACAAGAATGACATTCTGACTTTACAGCAATTTTCACCAAAGAAAAACGAAGTTCCTTTTCCGATTCCCTTTAGCAGAGACTTCCTAAGGATCTGGCTTTCTCTCTTAGAATGAACTTCTGTATCTTGCCTGTTGAAGTTTTCGGGAGATCTTGAAATATGACTGTTCGAGGTGCCATGTAATGAGGCAAGTTATCCCTGCAGAAGTTGATAATTTCTTGATCACTGACATTATTGGAACCATCCTTCAACTTCACAAATGCGCAAGGTGTCTGCCCCCAGAGATTATCTGGTCGCGCGACTACTGCTGTTTCAAGAACTGCTGGATGACTATACAAAACTCTTTCCACCTCTACTGTGCTTATGTTTTCTCCGCCAGAGATTATGATATCTTTCAATCTGTCCTTAACTTCTATGTATCCATCAGGATGTTTAACAGCCAAATCACCACTATGAAACCATCCGCCTTTAAAAGCTGCTTCTGTTGCTTGTACATCTTTTAGATATCCACTCATTACAGTATTCCCTCTAAACATAATTTCACCTATTGTCTTACCATCTTCGGGTACTTTCTCCAATGTGAGAGGATCCATCACATCCACTCCCTCTGAACAAAGATGCTGCACCCCTTGTCTTGCTTTCAATTTGTATTTTTCATTTGGTGGTAAAGAATCCCACTCAGGCTTCCACAAACAATATGTACCTGGACCATATGTCTCTGTAAGTCCATATAAGTGATGTACTCGAAACCCGAGTTCCTCCATTTTGGAAAGGATTTGAGAAGGTGGTGGTGAACCACCTGTCATTATGTTAACCTTGTGAGGAAGTGGTTTTCTGTCACTTACAGGGGAATTCACAATCATGTTCATAACAGTTGGCGCGCCACTCAAGTGTGTGACCTTGTGCTCTGCTATATTTTCAAATATGGCTTTTGGAGAAACCTGTCTGAGGCAGATGCTGGTGCCACCAAGTGCTGCTAGACCCCAAGTCAGGCACCATCCGTTGCAGTGAAACGTTGGGACGGTCCAAAGGTAAACAGGCCATGAACTCATCACATGAAGCATAAATGTGGCAATGGTGTTGAGATATGCACCTCTATGATTGTAAACGACCCCTTTGGGTCGCGATGTAGTTCCAGAAGTATAGTTAACACTAATAGGGTCAAACTCACTTGTCGGCCGCCTTACAGAAAATTCGCTGCTCCCACTTTCAAGAAGGCCCTCATATTCATGAGTGATAGAGTTAACAATAGTAGGAGAAGAACTGTCAAAGTCGGAGATTAAAACAAGAAGAGGTGGGATTACTCTTTCATTGACAAGAATATCTATTGCTCCTTGAGCAACTTGGAGCAACTGTTGATCCACAAATATGACTTTTGCTTCTGAATGACTGAGTAATACTGATAACATAACTGAATCATGACGGGTATTTAATGTACAAATAACAGCGCCAGCCATTGGTACTGCAAAATGCAGCTCTTGCATTGCGTATACATTGCGGGCTAAAGTTGCAACCTGCATAAATAATTTTCAAATCTGTGAAAATGGCAAACTAAAACCATCTGAATTCTCAACTTCATTCTATCTATACTAAATATATGTTTAGAAAGTACAAAATTAATGTACCGGATCTATTATCTACTCTGAGTTTTATAGGAATTTTCTCCAGGATCATTTATAACACTTTCGAGTTTCACCAAATTTTATTAATTTAAAAATAAACAAATGACTCTTTAAAAATTTAGTATAGAATACGTAACTCAATACGAAGCCTAATCAAAGATAAGTTACGTTTTTCAAAATTGTCTACAATCAGGAAAGACATGAACTGTTGTCTTGAAAATTGAAAGAACTAGAAGATTGAAGTATTTCAACTATACTTGATAAGACAGTAAACCATACAAGTTACAATCAGTCATCCATAAGTAAAAATTGAAATAAACTATCCATATATATGGGCACGAAGTTTAAGAAATATGGGAAAATTTTGCAATGTTGCAAAACTATCCGTTAAGTACATAAATTTTGAAATAGAAGAGTACACCTTTTGTGGACTTCTCGCCAAATAAGTGAGACCCAACATGAGTAAAATGTTGATAGTGTCATTAAATATTTGTCAAATAAAGAAACATGTCATAACATAAATTGAGACATAAGGTGTAACTGAAAATCTGTTAGGATTTAGGAAGTTACCACATCTCCACGAGAAATGCCAAGCTCAGACAAAGCAGAAGCAAGCTTTATACACCTAGCATGTGTCTCTTCCCAAGTGTACTTGACAGAAGGTCCATCAATGATAGAAGTTGTTCCTTTAAAGACATTTGCTGCTCTCTCTAAGAAACTTATGGGTGTCAAAGGAGCATAGTTTGCAGAACACTTTAGCAAACCCTCCATGGATCGCAATGACTCAGTTTGAACATCATGCACCGAAACCCGACACATGTATTGGCGAGGCCTCTGAGTACGTGTGGGATGTATTTGGACTGAAATGGTTCTACATGAAAAAATTCTTGCCAGTCCTGAGTAACTCATGATGGTTATGGTGGAGAAGAAAGAGAATAATGTTGAAGAAAGGCATATGAAACCTTGCAGCACCCACATATAATGGCGATGTGAAGACCAATACAGTTGGCAAAGCAAAGAAGACTTGAATTATGCATTTCTTATTTCTTCATCGTGATCGAAAATGGCAAATTATTATAAAACCATCTAGCAATTAAAGCTCAAACGTGAGCTGAACCAGATATGATGGGATTTGCAAGAGATAAGTCAACCAGTAAGCTTATGTAATCTGTACATTTCGTTTCACCGTAATCAAATGAGAAAACCTTTGCGTGAATAAACCTTTACATCACTGTTTTTCTTTCCTTTTTTTTTTTTTTTAGGTAGATGGACATCTCGTTTTAAGCAAAATGACATACTGTGTAATCCACTTGAATAGATTTTAAAGATAAATCTTAGATTTGGTCTTTCTTAAAGTAGAAGCTAGCCAACACAAGCAAATTTATGAAGGGTAATATTCGAATCACCAGCAAAGAAATATCATTTCACACTAACCACGGAAAAGTAAATATTTAAACAACAAAGGAATGAAAGGAGAACAGAAACAAGGAATATAAAGAAAGAACATGGTAGAATAAAATAAGAACATAAATGAAGAAGACGACATGGGTTCCCACTTCTCGCAGAGAAATAAAATAAAAATAACAAAGATCAAGAAATTAAACACAGAAATGGGTCACAATTTCACCACGAAGCAAAATTCCTTCAAGTAATATGGACAGAACAAAGTGATCCTTTACAGGTTTATATGCACAAGGCATAGACAGCAGTCATGCATCAATTTTTAATTATTAACCAATGACAAAGATTAATAAGAATAATGGCAGCAAAATTCTCGGAAAGTCAAAACAAAATTGCAGCTGCACAAAAGAAAAGGGCAAAGTAGATCTCCGGATAGTGAATAATTATCCTAAACATTTGCTGTGTGTCATTGCCGATTAGTCTACAGCAGCTATAATTGCATCAACAACTTCTTGGGTGGTGCTATCTCCTCCAACATCCTTTGTCCTGAATTTTCCCTCTGCTATTACACGTCGTACAGCAGTTTCTAAACGATCAGCAAATGATGGAAATTCAAGATGTCTCAGCATCATTGCTGATGACAGAAGAAGTGCCACCGGATTTGCTTTCTTAAGCTTCAATATCTTTTCGTTGCCAACATTCCCAGCAGAAGCACCTTGCTCAAAAACTGCTTGATCAGTGCCAACATTACCTGAGAAAATAACAGTCCTACATTATGTCTCATACGCTGCCTAATACTTGAGGAAGAAACACTAGAATATTCTAATTAATCTCTGAGAGACACTAATAATTATCTGTAGAATAGACAAGGAGGAGGCATTTAATCTTTCTTCCAACAAAAGAAGTGAGAAAACGCAACTGTCCCAAATAACATATCATTCCATTCTAGGCAACATATTAGCCCATTTTTAGATGAGCTGTAACGGATTGGGCTAAAATGGGCTGTAACAGATTGGGCTAAAATGGGATGAGCTAATGATGCACCCAAAAATGAAAGCATAGGGTGGGTTATGTTTTATGGGCTAATTTTGCCACCCCTGTTCCCATCATTAAGCAAAAGCTTAACCGGTCTGGATGAGTTTTCCAGTTTGGATTGCCAATTGTCCAGAAGTTGCTTGGTTTATTGTAGTTTTAAAGAAAATTTCTGAAATTAGTGGAGGTGTCCACGGTTGGCCATCTCTCAAAATTTGCATTTTACATATGATCTTTGCTATGAGCCTCTGACGCCTTATGTTCTGCCACCAAATCATCATTCCAGACCAAATTGACACCAAGTATGTCCAATTGCTTGCCTCAAATGTTGCCGCACCTGTTCTTGTCCTAAGCCCTAGTACGAAAGTTCTAGCCTATCAAAGGTGTCTCTTGTTTCATAAAACCTTTTCCACTTCCAAATAACCACCACAAACATCTCCTTTCATCAGACAGAATATTCATAACCAGTGCAATGGAAGCCTCACCCATCTATAATCCACAAGTACTTCGTTTAGGATTTTAGGATGATAGGCCGGATTGGAGAACACTAATCAAGCAAAAGCTTGACCTTCAAAATACCATTCAACAACCTTGGCTCTCTGCAATAGCCTTCAAAGGGAATCCAACAACAATACACCCAATGAAATCCCACAGGCGGGGTCTGGGAAGAGTAGAGGTGTACACAGACCATACACTTATATCATGGAGGTAGAGAGGTTTCTGAAAGACCCTCTGCTCGAGGAATGCATATCAAAGCAGTTTGAAAAAGAAAATACAAAAGTAGAGAATGCATAGCAAATAATAGGGAAAACATTATATAGCATTTAACAACCAAAAAAAATAATGAGATAACCGAGACACAAGAAACATCATGTAACAGAAATCGGAGGACAAGACACTATGTGGATTTCTAATACTTCAAAGGGAATCCACAGAGGAAAAATGTGCCATTCACCTTAGCGACCATGTTCAGAGCATATCTCTAGACGTCCAAATCCAACAAATTAGAGACCTTTGTTACGTGAACTCCAATTTCCAAATTAAACATTCGTTAAGATGACCAAATTGGTATCATACCAAAACTGTTTCTGTGATCCTCCTCTACTAAATCTTTTGTGACTTTAGCTCTCATTTCTAGACGTCAGATAAACAATCTCTGCAAAAGACATCTCTGTTCTAACCTAATATGCATAAGGTAGTCTTAATTTGATATTCTTAGATTGTTCTATTTTGAGCCGGGGGTCTATCGGAAACAGCCTCTCTATCTCACATTTGAGGTAGTGGTATGGACTGCGTACACTTACCCTCCCCAGACCCCACTTGGTGGGAATATACTGGGTATGCTGTTGTTGTTGTAGTATTAATCTGATACCCTTTTCCGATGAATTTTCTATAGTTAGGCTATGTCTTCCCAGCCTGAGTCCGCTAAGCTATGGTATGACTGTGTTTGACCAACTTTTGCCTAGCATTGATCAAATGAAAACATACAGAGTAAGTGTTAGCTATAATTGTAATCTCAATCTGCAAATATAACCATTACCTCTGCCTGGATTTCCTAATGTCAATCTGGTTATACTGAAGTCCAACAGATGATGCACCTATCCACTGTGTTCCTGCTTATTCCCTTTTCTTTTCAAGTAACTTGAATTCTATAAGATATGATTCTTGTATCCATTTAGGAAATTTATTGGATCAATTTTTCATTTTTAATGTAGCATAACTAACTTTAAGTTACCAGAAAATCAATCTACAAAGGAGCTCATTCTTTTGGCTGCCAGAAAGCTTAACAGGTTTAGATCACTGGAATTCTATTTGAGTGAAATGTGAGCTACAGACTAACCACCAAATGAAGGGTATCTTAACTTACTGAAATTCTTAAGATCAAATTGTCATTTATAGACAAAAAGGACTGCTAATGCCAGCAAAAGTCAACTTAGCATAATAGAGAGATGTAAATCATTCAAAATATATATCAGAAAGATTTACCTCCTGGCATGACTCCTGTGCCACCAGCTAAACCAGCAGTCGTATTTGCAATCAAATTTCCGTAGAGGTTGGGCGTCACCTACATAATTGCAATTTGTTGTACTTCAGAAAGGAGCTTGTGAGCTATGTCTCAAAATGAGGAGAAAGTTAAAAAGAGGCAGAATAAAACACGAAAGCTTGCTTCTGGACCGATGCAGGAAAGCTGATGACTCTTAATCTACAAAAGCCACCACGAGAAACGCAGGGGTGGTGATACCTACCTTTGCTAATCTTAATGTTTTTCCATCCATGCTTTCTCACTGATATCTCATTTTATAAGGTAAACTTTTATAGGCGTATGACATGCAACAAGGCCTGTTGGAGCACTGAACCACCTAAAAGCTTCTGTCTGCTATAAATGAGTATGTAAGGAGTTAAATTTTAAGTCAAACATGGCTTCATGGCTTCAACATCCTGAGTAACATTTATATTTGCAATGTCATCCAAAAGGAAAGCAAAAGTATACATTTGAATTTAAGAGTGAGTACATTCTCTTGTTTGTGTTCAAAAATACTGGCATTCCTCTCTCTCTAGTCAGTCCGCCAAATAGTTCTCGGGATAGCATTCCATAATCCCCTTTCTCTTAAGTTGCACTGAGTAAGGCGAGCATTTTTTCCACTAACCAAGCTCACTGATTCATATTAGTTACAAGAAAATTAAAGAGGCCACTCAATGGAAATCCAGGTGCAAGATTATCCAAATCGTAGATGAGGGGGGGGGGAAGGGGGGGGGGGGGGGGAACCTAAAATATTTTTGCTGACATTGTCATTTGGACATTCTTATTTCGCCACATCACTTATCTCGACCATTACCAGTAAGAACACAAAATAAGAGGTCAAAGTAGATGCTAGAAACACCATGCCGGGGTAGGCCCTTTGACTATGTGAACTGCAATCTTGTGAAGAATCCAGTTTCCAATATCATTTGCATGTCGTTAATACATAGCTAAGTTTCATATGAACTAGTCTTATAGCAGCTTCAAGAAAACCTTGAACTTCAAAAGTCAACCCAATTATCCAACTACAAACAAACAACAGACAGGACAAGCTCTCAGCATGCCCATCCTCTCCTCAATGACTAAACAAGATTGAGGGCACTCACCATTAGACTTTATTTAGCGATAAACTTAGATAACACCTTTAGATATCACATGTATAAACGAACCTAAAATGTAAGGACCAAGATAAAGAGGAAATGAAGCATATCCCCATACCATGACATCAAATTGCTCCGGCTTTGAGACAAGTTGCATGCAGCAATTATCCACAATAATCTCCTCATACTGTATTTCTGGATATTTAGCTGCAACTTCCCTACAGGATTCTAAGAAAAGACCATCTGCAAGTTTCATAATGTTGGCTTTGTGCACAGCTGTCACCTTTTTTCTTTTGTTTACATCAGCATACTCAAACGCAAATTTTGCTATTCGTTCTGAGCAATATTTTGTTATCACCTGGAAAAGAAGAAAACATGAAAATATAGGGTAAAGCAAGTTGTGGAAGAGGAAAACTTTACAGAGTCAATATAATAAGGAGAACCACAACGGATAATTGGTGAAGAGAAAAAACAACTCCTTTTCTTAGAAGGACCAAGAAGCGAGCATATAAGAATATCACTAAACCATATAGGCAAAAATTGGTAAAGTTACAAAAGAAAGAATTCTATAAAGAAAATGTCACATGTCCATCTTGCTAAGCCGGTCTAATGTTTTGAAGTTACCAGGTCTAACCCTGTAATTTTTCCTCATGCACAAACCAAGATTAAACAGGGTCTGCAGCTGACAATTTATACACTTAACTCAAGATCACATCATCTATAAAACATATTCTACATTTGGTAATAATGTCAAGGATATATATAATGAAGCAGATATGCAATGCTTCTGAAAAGATGCACTCTCCAGCAGAAGGATGGAGCACAAAGGGTACTCTCCATTTAATCAAATAATGTGCACCATGCCCAACATGGGACCTGCCATAGTAACCTACTAAGGAACCAGTGCTCTGTTGTGCCTCCTGCTGTCATACATGGGACCGGGGCCTTATGCATGCTACCCAATAAAGGGGATAAACATGCTTAGGATCTAAATTCTCAAGGATAAGTACACATTTGGAACAGGGCATAGATACACCCTTTCAGCAATTTGAGAATTCAGAATACCTAAATATACATTAGAGCCATCAACACATCCAATTCTACTTTAAAAAGTAAGTGATCCCATTTTTTAGATAAAGTAAAGTTGATACAACGACTATGCCGAATCCCATACTAGTAGAGGCTAGCTATATAATCTATTCGTACAATCTGTACCCACTTCATTCCAATAGTCAATAAACGCTCCAAAAAACACATAAAGTTGTACCAGCATGGCTCTAGGAATTTTGACTTCCATTGTGTTCGTCTTAGCTAAACAATCATGTGTTCCAAGATAGGTCTTTTGGACAGATAAACACCATCAATATTAACCAAAATTTAAATCCAATACAGCAAAAAATTCCTTAAAGTCATAATTAAGCAAAGATTATATATCTAGCAAAGTTGTCAAGATGTAAATTGGAGTACCTTAAGACTCTCAACGACACCAGGAACAACCTCATGTTCAAGTCCAGCATACTCACCCTCAGTATTCTCCCTAATCACAACAATATCCACATCGTTGTGTCGCGTAGGCAACCCAGGCAAAGTAAAACAATGCACAATCGACGCATACAAATCAAGCTCTTTCCTCATCTGGACATTCAGTGAACTAACACCTCCACCAACGGGAGTCATTAACCCTCCTTTCAAACAAACCTTATTCTTCTTAATAGAATCCATCACTTCCTCCGGCATACACTTCATATCACCACGCACTTCGTATCTGTCGAAGTAAACAGGCGCCTTCATCGCCTTCATCACTTGTTCTACTGCATCGGTTACTAGTGGACCTACGCCGTCGCCTGGGATCAATGTGACGGCGCGTGGGGAAGCGGTAGAGGTGAATGATCGGTTAGTGCATTGTTGGATGAGTTGTTTTAGGATCGGGAAGGATTTCCGAGCCATAGCTATTTCTATTTGATTTTGATTTTGTGTTGAGGTTTTCGGATAGATTACGACTTTAAGTGGTCATGAAAGGGCAGTGGTAGAAGAGAAAAGGGGAAGAGGAAAGGTAGGAATGCGCGACACATTTTGCGTGAACCGCTGAAGAATAGCCGCTTTCCACGAGCCATCTGACTAAACACCATCTGCTTCAGCATCTTTATTCCTTATATAATTTATAATATATGATACGTATATCGTTTCTTTTCTTTTCTTTTCTTTTCTTTTCTTTTAGGGGAGGGGGTAAAAAGAGATATTTTATTAGCAACTTATTATTCTTTGCTACCAAAAAAAAAAAAAATTGATATTTATCATTACATGGGAGAGAGACAGCAGTGTCCAGGCTTGGACTATTTGTTACAGGGGCCAAAACAGAGTTTAGAGGGCCTATAGTCTCGTTACAAAACATAGACATAGAAGTAGCATTACCAGTACATCGGATGAACATTTTGAATGAATGAATGAGATTACTAACTTAGAGTAGGGCACAATGCATAAACATGTCCTCTATCGATAGATTATATTTCTGAGTTTTAATTTTGGGCGTACACGAATAGACATTTAAACATGTTCTCTTCCGTCAAATCATATTTGACCTCTGATTTTGAGCATGCACAAATAAGCATTTAAACTTGGATAAAGTTGAACAAGTACGCATATATATCTTGTATAGCGTTCTACGTGATCAATTCTTATCCTATATAGTGTCCGACGTGTATTATGTCACATATGATGTGTGTCAACTTGTTCAACTTTATACAAATTTAAGTGTGTGCTTATACACACTCAAAATTGAAAGTTATAGATGCAATTTGAGATAAGCTAAATGACATGTTTATGTATTATGCCTCCAGGGAAAAAGTACAAATTTTCTACTATACCACAATGGAAATTATTCTAGTATTTCTTCCGTCAATTTTTTTTTTTGGTCCATTCATACATTTTTGTTGTTAGGAAATTGTTTTGTACTTGTCCTTGTCATTAATATAACTAGTTTAACCGCTTGTTCTTCGTATGTATAATGTTTGATTATTTAAAATTAAATAATTTTGACTATTACGAAGATTTTTAATAAAGTGTAAAAATTCAAATCATTTTTCAATTTTTTTTTTTCATATTTTAATATAATAATGTAAACATAAACATATACACATATATGTTTTACCACCAGAAGTCTCAAACGATTGACGGGTCATTATTTTTGTGTTTGTCATCTAGTACCTCTTTCCCTTGTTGACACACGCTAGGAGAGAAGCATCAATTTGAATCATATTTATGTTACGATTATTTTTTTTTATATTTATTTTTTTTTTCTTATTTTTAAAGTCAAATCATTATAAAATCATTGATTACATTCTTATTAAGTATTTAAAACTTTAAAAAATCTGTCACTTTTTAGATTTTTCTTATTCTAATAATTTTATATTTATTTCTAAATTTTTTAAATCTTCTTAAAATCAAATTTAGTTGATTTAGAATTTTTAAACTAATAGAAAAAATATCAGTTATCATTAATTTTGATGACTTCTAATAAGGAAAGGTTTTACCATAAATATATTTAATAAATTTTCAATTCTTAAACTAGGAAAAAAAATAAAATTCTGATAATTTATAATAAGAAAAGGTTTTACCATAAATATACTTAATTAATTTTTAACTCTTAAATATTAGAAAAAAATAGTAAAAAAAATATTTTGTCTAAAGTAAAGATTTTTAATGAAGGGTAAAAAGTTCAAATAATATTTTTTAAGGCCCTTCACACTTTTAATATATTATAGATTATAAATTATAGATATAAATTATAAAATAGAATTATAGATTATAGATATTGATGGATTATAAATATATATTATAAATTATAAATATAGATAGAATTATAGATATAGATATAAATGCACTCCAGGGTGAAATAGATGCTCTTCACTCTATATATGTCCAAATATTTGAAGAAAAAATAATATTGAAGTTATCTTAAAATTAACTAGACCTCTGTTAAAGATTTAGGGGGAAAAGATACTGTAGATCAAAAGTTCAATAAAGATAAAATTGTTCAATTTTGAATGATGCAAATGCAAGTTTAAACAGTTATTCTTTAATCAAAGTTGGAATACATACGACACATAGGATCGTTTGGTTTGAAAACAAGTTATATCGGAATTAGTTATGCTGGAATAAGTTATGATGGGATAAGTTATACTGAAATTAGTTATGCTAGAATTATTTTTTATTGAGTGTTTGGTTTGTTGTATTTGAAGTAATCTGCATTGTATAATTTCTAGAAATAAATTAATTGATTACCAAAATGTCCTCTATCTTATTTAACTTATTTATATATATATATATTCAAGCTTTAAATATTTATTTTTAAAAATAAAACTTTTATCTTATTTAGATTAATTTTTTTGTGTGCGTGTATTTCCATATTTATATCGTGTGTATTTTAAAATAAAACTTTCATCTTATTTAGTTTTAATTTTTTTGCGTGTACCTTCCCATGATTATGCCGTATGTGTTTAAAAAAAATCTTACTACATCTTATTTAGTTTGATGTTTTAAAAAAATCTTACTACATCTTATTTAGTTTGAAATAAAAAATTTCAACTTAAGTTTATTAAAGCAAAAGATGATTTGTTGTTTATGTCACTTCATTTAAATACATATCACTCATATAATATAAAATATTAAAATTCATTTTAATTGATATATAAAATATCAGTTTTTAAGTGATTAAAAAAATATTTAATTTAAAATATGTAACTCAACAATGGAGTCGACATTTTTCTTAATTTTTAGAGAAATTAAAATATATAAATAAACATAATAATTATTCGAATAAATTTAACGTATAATATATTCATAAATAAAATACTTCTTAAATGTGTATGAATCTCTAATATTTCTTGTTAAATTACTTATTTTGTTCTAAATTCTATAAAATATTGATAATCTCATTTTTTGTTAAAAAAATTCATCATCAAAAAAATGTGAAAAAGAATTACTCTCATTTTTTATTATTTAGTATCATTAATATTTGGAGAGTCAAATTATATTTTTTTAAAAAAAAATTCAAATATTTTTAGCTAAATATATATTTTTTTATTTAATAATGAAGCATGTATTAAATTAGAAAGCGAATGTCAACATACTTTAGTAACTTGTCCATAATTTTATAAAAATATCTTATATTTTTTTTTTTAAAAAAAAGTAATACATATATATATAATCTAAAAAGAATTTGGAGGGCAATTGTGTCTTATTTTAATTTTATCTCAAGGATAACTCAACATGAGATAATAATCCCACCACATATATGAATAACTTATCTCAGGACTAATTATTAGTTTCGGGATAAGTTATCTCAGACATTGACAACCAAACAAGTGAAATAATTTTTTATCCTGAAATTATTATTTTATTCCGGGATTATTTACATCCAACCCGCAAACCAAACGGCACCAAAGGAGTGATGGATGATTCTATTCGTGACAAACTCAATAGTGGTTCTATGTCTAATATGTGATTGAGTTTAGCTGCCCCTGGGCCCTGAGCCTGCTCCATGGTTAACTAGTTGGGTCAGAAAACCGTTTGCTTGACCCAATGGATTCACGGCCCAAAAAAGAAAGCAACTTGACGATGTAGCAAACATGAGCCCATAATTAAGTCTTTCATTTGTTACAATAAACAAAATGTAATACAATTGAAGAGAGGACACAATGATGTGATTGAACATCAATGACAGAAAGCAGAGGCGAAGCTAGAAGTTCAAATACAGGTTCGAATGAATTTAATATTTTTTGCTCAAATAATATTATGTGTTAAGAAATTCATTGAATATATACAAAATTGCTATTTAAAGTCACTGTTCTACAATCCAAAACTCATAAAGTTTAAATCAAATAGGCCAGCCTCGATCTAGGATGCAAGTAATAATACGTAAACATGCAAATATTTTTCAAAAATCTTTTCCCATGTAATTATAACTTATGATCAAACTTCTTTATAACAACATCATTTGTTCAAATACTTTTAATTATTATAACAAAATATTATCAGAGAACGTAATATAAAAAACAATTTAAAGAAAACTACCGAATGTGTGTGGTAAATCATAGTCACTGAATTTCTTAGGAGTATTTTCCATGACATAATTTTTGCAACAAATTAAAAGAAAAGCACATCTTATTAATAATTAATATGGAACTTTTTACTTTCCAGTGATAATTATCCTCAATAAGAAATTCATTTTCATATGAAATTACAACAACAACATATCCAGTGTATTTTCATACAGTGAGGGTTGGGGAGGATAAAGTGTACATCATTCATACCACTACCTCCAAAAAAATACAGAGGTTGTTTCCAATAGACTCCTGACAACAAAACACAGTAAGCAAATCCGTGATAAAACATGAACAAGGTGAAATATCTGGAAAAAAAAAAAAGAAGAAAACTTTTAAACAAGTTCTTCTCGTGTGCGTCCAAACGGGGCATAGTAACAAAACTGATTAGAAATTGGAGTTTGACGTGATAGAGAAATGTATAGAGGCTGCTTTATGTCATTTATGAATTCAATATTAAGTCATTGTCATGGAGTATTAGGGAACAATACATAACAGACAAATCATAAAAATGGATTTATACAGGGGTGGTTACGTGATAATGCTTCTTGAAGTGATATAACATATTCTAGTCTAACAATGGTACAAGTATGTTGAAGACTACCACATGTTAATTAATTACTGTTTTGTTTCATTTTGTTTGACTTGTTAAACTAGCTGGAATACAGTTTAAGATTAAACAATTGAAACTTAATTATAATCTTAAAAAAAAATCATGACTTAAAAGTAAGAAACAAAAATTATAATTTGATTATTTTTGAATAAAGAAATATATTTCAATTTTGAAAGGAAGGAACAAAAATATATGCTCCCAATCTCAATTTATGTAATAATATTTTATTGGACATGTAACTTAAATAATAATGTGAAAAATTATTTGTCTCTGTACTTTTCAAGATAAAGATAATGTTAGTGTATATTTTAGCTTTTAAAAATTTTACTTGTAAATATTGATTATATTGTAATTTTTGTTGTCTCCTAAAAAAAAAAAATCATAAAATAAGAAATTTATTTTCTAGATAAAATATATTTCAAAAAATCTGATCAATAAAATACGAGCCTTCATACCAAACACATCCTATGGTTTTTATTATTTTTTAAAAACACTGTATCATCTAAAATTAAGACGTGAAGCAAAAAGAATGAAAGAGAGCCTAATCTGTTGTTTTATACTCCTATGATAGCATCCATCCGCTTATCTTTATTTGTTCACGATATTAAAAATAAATGTTCAATAATATTAATACAGTTTAAAAAATTAATAAATAACTTGCTCATTATTTTATCATTAATATTATTTATTATTTTAATATATTTTCCAAAATATTATTATATTTAAAAAATAATTTACTAAAATTATTTTTCTTATTTATTATTTTTTAAAATATATATTAAGTAGTAAACAAGTATTGTTGAATCCTAAGGTTAATCATGGTATATGCATGAAAGAGATAAGTCCTTAGTCCCTAGTGATGAAAGGACTTTTTGCAGGGGCACACGTGATGGCCACCAAGAGACAAGACAACAGAATAAGTCCATGTTCAATTGTATCTACTCCTATTAACGCCCAGGTACATCAACACTATATCCTTAACAAGGGAACTATATAGGGTACCCCCTATATTTTTAAAGTTTTTTTTTTTTTTTTTGTCAAAAAATAAATCATGAATTTCTTAAACGTGTTGTCTTGTTAGTGAGATTTTAACTAATCATCCTAGTACTCCATCTATCTCAAATTATTCGTCTCAAATTGAGATGACATATTGATTAAGAAAAATAATTAATAATATGTGGAAAAAAAATTATTTCTTCTTAATTAATAAAATAAATTAAAAAATTTAAAACGAATAATTTGAGACGGAGGGTGTATTTATTTCTTGTATTGTTGGATTACTTCTCATATTAGTCTCATTAACTCACCAGCCAACAATCATTGCAACTATTAAATTTCCCTCTATTTTGTTTCCACCCTCATATTTTCTGCATTTATCTGCTTGCTTTGCTCGTTACATTTTCAAAACCAAAACCAAAACCAAAAAAACAGTTTCTTCCTTTAGTTGTCTTAGAAGTAACATTTCTATTACTTCAGTCCGTTCAACAATACTTGTTATCTGTTTATTTGATACGCATCATAAAAAATGATAGATAAAAAAGATAATTTTACTAGAATATTATAATATCGATTGAATATATCAAGTATTGGGTAAATAGAAGTTAATATCAGGGACCAAATAGGCATAAATAAATAAATTATCTATTAAATTTTCAAACTGAATAAGTATTATTGATTATATGTTTTTAATAACATGAATAAATAAAAAATGCAGGAGGAAGTTATAAGTGAGCTAGCCTGTATTATCTATTGTTCTTTCAATGGACATCTTAGTCATAGGTTAGCATCATTATTGCTCAAACTACATTTTTTTTCAGAATCGATATAAACAACTGTTTATTAAAATAATACTCAATAAATATATATTTTTGTGTATTAATGCATAAAAAATATATATATGTTTGATATAAATAATTTCCTATATATTTAATTAGTAGGTACAATATGTAACTTTTTTTTATCTTCCAAGAAAGACATCTCTACGAGAAAAGTCCAAGAGATTTTAAGAAACTAAAGTCATTATTGGGAAAAACTTACCTACATCTGATGCTTACATTAAATTAATATACTTTATCATTGTTAAGTAATTAATGAAGTAAAATGAATTTTGATCAAATATGATTAAATTAAAATAACTCTACATTCAAATATATGACATGTGTATATTAGCTTGATATGTACATCATTTGTAGTAAGTTTTTCCCGTCATTATTCATCATTATTCATCGAGTCCAGATTTTGATGAATTATATCGGATGAATTCACTGATGACTCAACCAACATCCTAAATCTTTTCAATACGTGTTGTTTGATGAAAAGAAAATTCTAAAAAATATTTTAGATTGAACCAATCGTCACTAAAATCTCTTATGATTGTCAACTTTTATAACAGTACATTTCATTATAATAACTAAAAAATATTTTGAAACCGATATATTTACTATTAAAATTTACTTATCTATAATAGTAACGACAATCATCCCTAGGCATTATGATACACAATTTGTAAACTTAACCACTACCCAAATATTAATTGATTTTACTATTTCCTGTTTTCATAACTTGTAATTTATTTTATAAAGAAAGTCACTATAACAATAGTAACCTCTAGGAATACTAATAATAAGTCTAAAGATCTTGATTAAATATTTTGAAAAGTTCAATGGAAGATTGTTAGATATCCTTATTAATTTCCTGGAAGTTTGAATAGAAATCTCCGCCGATATAATTCAACTAAAATTTGTGAATTAAGTTACAATTATAGATTTCTTTCATCAATTTAAAAGCTTGATCCAATGATAAAACCAACTTTAGGGAAGATAGAAGCTCAATAAAACGAATTAAATTGGAGTTTCCTCAGTTTACTTGGCTCTAAAAAACTTTATTAGTTTTGAATTACAGGATCAACTTTCAAAATAGAAAAAGATGATCCATCTATTTAGTTATTTGATTGAACCTGGTTCACGAGAAAAAGTCCTACAGCAATTTATGTGTTCATTAGATTGTTCTATATACAACTACTTATGAATTTATGAATAATGTGTTAACTTTCTTTAATCAGTTAAAACTGAATATCTTTTGAGACTTTAATTTAAATAATTTTCTTATGTTTCATAAATGGAAAAAAATCATTCCTTTTAATAATTTCTGTGCATGATAAAAAACTAAGATTTAGGGAGTATTTGGCTATGAGAATTTTTCACCTTTTCTCCAAAAGTTATTTTACGTTAGTGAAAATTATGGTGTTTGGCCATAAAGTGAAAATATGTTAAACTTGTTTTTATTTTTTTCACTTTTACTTCTCTCATAAAAAGTCAAAAACAACTTTAATTTATATTTATGGGCAAACATAACTCCAAATTCCAACTCCATTTTTTTTTTCATCGCCAAACACTTACTTAAATACGACAATCATTATATGTAATATGTGCATAGTAATTTTTGACTATAAATAAATAATTTTTTTTTGAAACAAATAAGGCTATTATATAAAAGTTTGCCTTTAGTTAACCTTTTTTTCTCATACCTTGATTAGAACTTGTGGAAAAAAGTTTGTATGGTCCAAAAGTTCCCAGATTTGCGTCTTTCCAAATCAACCACACGTAACCCCCAAAACCTAAAAGATAAAACCAAAGTCTCTAACCCAAACAAAGCCTCTACCCTCCCCCGCAAACCCACCCCCTACCCTCACCCCCACCACCCACCATCCCGTTTACAGTAAAAACAGATAGTGTGTAGTGTTATCTGTGTGTATCATCATCGTCGTCGTCGTATTCTTCATCTCTGCATGCACCCTATAATGGAAATCTAGGCAACTCTTCTCTACTACGTGGGTGTTTCCTATAATAAATACTACTATAATATTAATATTGGTCCATGTTTGGATGGCTTGTTCTTGTTTAAGCGACGACACTTGGTATGCTCTTTCTCAAATGCGCACCACCACCTCGTTAACAACCACCTTACATGTGGAAGATCCAGAAAAACTTGGACCCAATTCATCCATGGCGGACTACCCCATAGAAAAAGTCTTTCCTGTTTACGCTGTTGGCGTATCGGAGCCTGACCCCAACTTGATCGTATCTGTTGCCAACACAGCTTCTACTGTGGGTGACCCTATTTGGGATGCTGTTAAGCTCGAAGCCAAGCTCGAGGTCTGCCTTTTTTTATTCATACATAAAGACTTTTTACCTTTAATTAATTACACCTTTTTTTGTTCTTTCTTTTGAGTTTTAACCACTGTCTTATTGACCAACTTGTCTGCACCTACCTCCCTGTTTCATTCTTGATGCTTTTACAAGAATCAAGACATGTGAAGTTTAGACGGATAAGAAGAAATCATTTAATGGGTTTTGAATCAGCTTTTCCCATAGCTTTGACATTAATTTGACCTTGAGAGAACTGTTTCATTCGAGTTACAAAGAACGAAAAGGAATAAGATCTAAGTTCACATAGCTTTTTCTCTGTGAAGTTTTTCTTTTCCTTTTGGTCAGTGCTGTGATTGCTAAGAATTTAAGTTACATAGAGTACTGGAGTAATAGTTTAATCAGTTGAAGCAAGTTACCTAGCCTTGTTTCCAGGTAATCTATTCACATGTGCTATGGACAGTTACTTGAAACTTACTTTTAGATGAAAAATGTTTTATTGAAAGATGTTTCCTAGGAAAATACCTAAGTGTTTTTCTACCTGATTTTCTTGTAGCAAAAAATATTATCCAAAAAGCATTTGTGTATGATTTGGACAAATATTATGGGAGAAGGGGGATAGGGGGTGGAGCAGTGAGGATGGGGACTATGGGGGTAGGGGTGAAGATGAGGTATGACGGAGGTGGGGAGGATACAATCAATGTGAAATAGTACTACTTGCGGAACTTGTTTTTCATACTTCCATTAGGAATGGAAATTCATTTTCCTATTATCCTCGAGAAAATGTTTTCCAACATTTTTGACCAGCCGAACATGGAAGAGTTGAAAATTAACACTCTTAAGCTATGTTGCTCAGACCCTCCAAAAATTCTGCCGCTCTATGTTTGCATAACTTTTGGAGGTTCCGACACACACGGCCGGGCACTATTTTGAGCAACGTAGATTTTAAGTCGGCCTGATAGATTAATTCTTAACACCAACAGTGGTGTACAATGGACGATTCAAGGTTTTCACTAAGGGGGTTCTAAAAATAAAAATATAGTGCTTGGATTTGAACTCCCTAAACCACTTGGTCAACCTATAGTCTCGTGTTTAATTAGGGGATTCAAAATCTATATATGTACATAAAAAATTAGAAAAAATACCTTATATATACAATGTAATTTTTTGCCGAAGGGTGAAAACCCTCTCGCCTCTGTAGTTCCGCCCGGGACTGGTGGATATATAGCAATTAAACCCCAAGTTTTAATACTCTATGTTTGTTTAACTATCAAATGGATGTTTTTGAGTGCACCCAAGGGTGTGGCCTAGTGGTTCAATGAAGTTGGGATGAGCACCATGAGGTCTCAGGTTCAATTCCCAGCAGAGACAAACACTAGGTGTTTTCTTCCCATCTGTTCTAGCCTTAGTGGACAGAGTTACCTGGTACTTGTTGCTGGTGGAAGGTGGCAGGTATCTCGTGGATTTAGTCGAGGTGCGCGTAAGCTGACCCGGACACCACGGTTATCAAAAAAAAAAAAAGGAGATGTTTTTGAGTGTCCAGTGTTTGTAATCTTTCATAGTGGAGTAAATGTAACAATTTAGTAGTTTAAGACTGTAAATTTAAAAGAATTTGCAAGTATTAGAATATTGAGCAAATGATCAAACCATTGGTCTCTTACTGTAATCTTTCTATCACTTGTTGTTTCAGCTTTTGTTCATCAAGAGAACATGTAGAATAAAGATCTGAAATCTGCTATGTAAATTTAGGTAGCTGGAATATTCTCTGGATTTGTTAGTTTTGCATAGATTTTGAAAATGATTTTAGCTGATACCCTTGCGGAACCATTTGCTGTTGTTTCTATTATGCAATCCAGGCAGAGAAGGAGCCAATATTGAGCAGTTTCTTGTATGCAAGTATTTTAACACACGATTGTTTGGACCGGGCATTGAGTTTTGTTCTTTCCAACCGGCTGCAAAATCCTACACTTTTGGCAACCCAATTAATGGACATATTCTGTGATGTAATAATGCATGATCGGTGCATCCAATGTTCAATTCGACTTGATTTACAGGTGCAATTGAGATTCCATGAATCTCAAACATATTCTATCTTTGTACTTTTTGACAAGTACTAACAGTACCTTTTGCCCCTCCTCCTTGACAGGCATGTAAAGATAGAGATCCTTCTTGTTTGTCATACTGTTCTGCTCTTTTGTACCTTAAGGTGCTGTTCTTTTGGTCTTTTATACTATTAAGCGGATTACTGTTAATGTTTTTGTGTTATTCTTTCATGGAACCTCATTTTTATGTCCGCTTCATTTTGTTGAATGGAGTATTTGCTTACCATCACATCAACTTCTTTTCACGAAATGCTATTAGTTAAAATATTAAACCCAATGAACTTATAAAGGAACCTCATTAAGTTTGCTCTTGGTTTTAATTTGTTGTCATCAATTCTTAGTAAGGGAAACTACTTTTTAAAAGTATGCTTCTATCAGTGATTCTGAATATTGTCACCACCTTTTAGTTGCTTTCTAAAGAAAGGGACACAGGACAAGAGAATAATGGTTCTCAGTTTACTAAGGATTTTTCTTTTCTGATATTTAACATCAATTCTCAAGATCCTGATATTGAAACTAATCTTTTTAGGGTTATCATTCTTTACAAACACATCGAGTTGCACATGCATTATGGAATCAAGGGCGCAAAGTCTTGGCACTGGCGTTACAAAGTCGAGTTAGTGAGGTAATCTTGTATCCTCTACTTGGTGATAGCCATCATTGTCATTTTCAATACCACTTGACCTTTTGCTCTATGTTACTTCGTTGTAACATAAAACTGTCGCTTCAATACAGGTTTTTGGAGTTGACATACATCCAGGTAATCATTCAGTTTCTCCGTCCTACTATCAGCGCAAATGGATATGGATTCTGTTCTAGTCTTGGAAGTTATATTCTTACAAGATTTACTTTCGTAAAAACTACCAGTCAATTATCTTATCAGTGGGTCTACACACTGCACCAGAGATTTATACCTATGTTTGCCTATTAACAGCTGCCAAAATTGGAGATGGAATTCTTCTGGATCATGCAACTGGTGTTGTAATTGGTGAAACCGCTGTCATAGGGAATAGAGTTTCACTTATGCAGGTGAGTTACACTTTACTTTATGTTGGGTGTTGGTGTGTCATTTGGTACCGATTTCCTCATTTTCTGGACAATAGTTTATGTGATTTTGAGGGGAGGATAAGATAGTTAAGCTTTCTTCTTTTTGGTTATTCACTTTGCCTTCGCATTAAAAGATCTAAAAGAAATTATGGTAAATGCAAGCATGTATAGGCCTTCTTTTTCTTTTTTTTTGGTTAGCCGAAAAACAATAGCAAAAAGTTAATTTTGGCAGATACTTTCATTATTTTGGTGGTTTTTGTCAATGTTTCTGTTATTGTAAAGGCTGGGTATAGATGACTAGATCCTTTTCCTTTGGAGCTTGTCAGCAATGCTCTCCGTAGTCCTCTAAGTGATTGATTGGATCTGTGTAGATGTTCAGGAGTACCTTTCAATGAGTGTAGTGTGTTTTAAGTTTACAAGTAAAATTTCAGGGCGGCATCGCCACTTATCAATCTTTTATCCATAGACGTCTATACTCACAAGAGCCAGAAGTATTAACGGAATGACCATAGCCCATAGGAATGGTGCATCATGATATAGTTAGATATCTTGCACCCTCCCCCTAACAACAAAATCTTCCTTCACTTCTGTTCCTACATAAGCACACCCCTTCAAAGCTCTGCCAGTTCATGAGGTGTAGATTCTTTGCTCTGCCAGTTCATGAGGTGCAGATTCTTTCTCTTGAATTTGTTGTGGCAGGTAGTGCATGCGATTTAATCTATGTGACGTGAGATGCAGAGAGTATAGATTTAAGAATCAGTTCATACACCCACCAGGAAGGAAATGTTGTTGTGGGCACGGGGGGAAGCCTGTCACAAAGTTCTGCACCAAAGGGCAATAGTATAGTTTTTGTGCAGTGATCTACAGAGGTGGTAACTAACGAGATCCTTCTACGTGAAAGGAGAAGGAAGCATTATGCATCTATTACCTAAATAATTCATTCCATCAGCTATACTATCATCAATCTGTGCTATATAAGCCGAGCAACTTGAATACCATATGGAAGTTCATATGTACTCCCTCTATCCTTGAAGATAATCTGAATTTCCTGTCACCTAAATATATTTTGTGCAGGGTGTAACCTTAGGAGGAACTGGGAAAGAAACTGGTGATAGACATCCCCAAATAGGTCAAGGTGCACTTATTGGAGCTAGTGTAACTATACTTGGAAATATAAAAGTAGGGGAAGGTGCAATGGTTGGTGCAGGTTCTCTTGTAATGAAGGATGTTCCTCCTCACAGGTTGAGTACTATATATTTTGAACTTCTGGTTTATCTGTAAAGGAGTTCTGATACTACATGGAATACTGGTTGTGATGTGCCTTTCTTTTGGTTTTACAGTATGGTGACAGGAATACCAGCAAAGGTGATTGGTTATGTAGATGATCAAGATCCATCTTTAACTATGAAGCATGGTATGTCAAAGATGTTTGCTTTAGTAGCAGTATAGTCTTTTCTCTCGAAACTTGCTCTATTGTGTTTAGTTTTGTTATTATATAATGCTACATATGCATGTATACCCAAGTAGAAACTGGTTTCTTTGGGAAGAAGAGGGAAAAACAAATGGTGACCTCTCTTGCATGAGTTAGCTTTTCTGTATTGACTTAAGGAATAAGGAGAAACAATACGATGGATCTTCTTTATTAGGCTGTTTTGGATCTTGATGGATTCTAAAAGGGAGGATTCTGACTCTTAAAAAGGTTTTCGTGGTATATCTAAATGGAGTTGCTTTGTTTAAATTACATATGCTTGTCTACATGAATATGGGGAACAATAAGGGGGAGAAAAGAGATTCAACATTTAACCCCTTCCCTAGGAAGACAATCAAGTATTCGGTTAGAGCCCGTTTTGGTTTTAAGTAAGCGGAACAATATAGGTTTGGAAATATGAGGGAGGTAGGGATGCTCCAGAGTAGTTGTTGAGCAGATTGATGTTATCCTTTTTACTATAAAAACTTAGGGAAAATGTCAAAATGTGAGGGAAGCCAGAAGGTGCCGTGAATTAAAACAAATGGGATCCTAGATGGAAATTTAAACATAAAGTTGGAATGCGATTAGAAATGAAGAGAAAACGGAAGGTAATGGCTTTACAACATCAAATTACGTTGATGTTTAATAATGTTGAAATAAAAGTCATTGTGAGAAGAATCTCTCCCTAGAATTTTGAATAAGTAAGAGTTGAGATATTAGACCCCTAAATTCTCACTAGTCTGATATCCTGGTGGCTCATACGGACTGGTATACCGAAAACTTTCACATTCCTTTGTAGTTTATAGCGATTTACAAAAAATGTAAATCTTAGCGTGTAACTGTTTGATTTCACGAGCTTGCTACCAGTAGTAAACTTATTGGCTTCGTCATTCCCTTTGCTTAGAAGTTAACTGCTCATTGCTTTTTACATATTACAGATGCTAGCAAGGAATTTTTTAAAAAAGTAGCCATTAGCTGCAAGGAAGCGAGATCCAATGGTAAGATTTCATCATGTAGCATGTTGTTTAAATTAGGGATATATTTTTTTAAGAAACAAATAGTCATCCAGTTGGACTTTAGCTTTGCTCCTACAGCAGCTTCTGCCTGGAAGCGAGCCACACCCAAATCAATAATAACGATGTTGTAGATATTCCAGTTTGGGTAATTCGTAAGTATTTCCTAGTTTCTTTGTTGTTCCGGAACTCCAGTAGTCTAATTTGTTTAAAAAGCTTTGATCTTTGCCACTTTTAGCTGTCATGAACGCTCAAGTTTGTCATGTATCAGTAGCATCAGAGTAGCATCAGATTTCTGGTTAGTCATCTCTTTTCCGCGTAGTTCTTATTGTTCTCCGTGTGTCTTCTTGACAGGATCAGTTGCTTAACAGACAATGGCTCAACATTAGAGATTAATGAAGAGACATCTTCATTTGACTAACCCCAATTCACTTCAATGTGTGAAAATGATTTTAATATTTTCACCATCTTTAATACTATAGGATTTCTGAACATAGAAAAATAAAGTTCCTTTAAAGATTGATCATCATTCAATCGACGTGTAATGGCATGTAATCTGTGTTGATCTAAATTATGTATTTCTTTCTCCAGGAGATTTGTCAGTCTGTAAATTAGACTCAATAATTTTGTAAGATTGTTTGAATTAGTGCTCCAATGAAATAATGGGGACGATGTTGATTAATGTTGAATGTGCCAGAGATACTTGCTCATTGGTATGTTTCACAACATTTTTTGTGTCAAGTATTGACCAGTCTACTGATAATATCATCATATGTAATTTTTGAGCTTTCAACCCTTCAAGTGGATTTAAGTACTTTCAAACAGTCATATATCTTCTCAAACGATCTTTTCAGTTATTATGTCAATATTTTCGGCCATCTGGCTTGGCGATTGTTCAACAACTCCAAATCCCTATGGCTTCTATCCAGTCAATCGCGACCTCTGATCGCGCAGACTGGTTACGAATGTGTAGCAAAATCCATGCACCTCCAGTAAACAATTGAAACCACAACCTTTATATATATAGAATATATGGCTCATTAGAAACCACAACCTTTACAACGACTCTCCCTCTTTCCACTCCGTTTGCACGAATTGTGGAATTCATCTTCGTGGCGACGAACCCTCCTCATGTAGGGCCAAAACCTCACACAACTTGGAAACCCCTGATAAAGGTCTAAAACTAAATTTTGATGGTTCATATAATCACTTAACTAAGGTTGGAGGGCTGGGAGGTCTTTCGTGACTCACTTGGATCCTGGGTGAATGGTTATAGCGCTAGAATTAGTGTCCATTCACCTCTAGAAGCCGAACGCACTAGTCTATTCTTTGGCCTTATTATTGCTACTAATATGCAGGTCTCTTATCTAGAAATTGCAACGAATTCCCTAAAGGTAATCAACTCTTTGGATCCACTTACACAAACTAACAATAACTTAACCCTCACTTGAAGGGATCTTCTCCTCAGCCTGGGGAGCCCAATGATGCAACATGAATCTAGGAGACACAACAATGTAGCCGATAAGCTTGCAAAGCAAGGGAAGAAGTTGACTCCAAATAGCTGTTTTGAAGTATGGTTTGAACCATCGGATTTTGTTAACTCTCTAATGAATGAAGACACTGGTGGACCTCTTTTTGATGGGCCTTTTGTGCCTCCTTTAGTTTTTGATTGTAATAATAGTGTTAGGCCTTTGCAGACTACCATCGAGCTTGTTCAAGCTACTACTGTTTCCTACTATGATGCATATTATTAGTATGAATAAAGTTCTCCTTTTGATTAAAAAAAAATTTAAATTAATATAGCAAATTTCATATCCAATAAGATAAATGAGTCGGTTGAGAATACCAGGACAATGACCTAAAATTGGATGAAAATACGTTGAAAAAGTGATATTGTTATTGTTGTACTTATGTGAATGCCTTTTAAGAAATTTGCTACTAGTAAGGTGAGTTCCATTTGCCGACAATTTTACGTTTCTTTGCAAACATTTCATATGAAATTAGTGAGGAGTAACTTTTAGAAGCTATCTGGAATAGTAGAAAAAAAGTACATTAAGGTTTTTTTTTTTTTTTTTTTTTTTTACATTAAAAGTTTATGAGGAATGAAAGTATTTGATGTTTGAATCTATATAAATATTTCTCAATTTTTGTCATTTATAAACGAAACATTAATTACTTAACAAGTATTGCAGTTTTTATTTCACATTACTTCCTAGTTACTTCAATCAACACTTTTTAATACTAACCAATTCACCAAAATACGAGTAATTCATTATTCCGAAATCATTAAAATTTGTACTAATAAATATTTTTTTATAAGATTTCGTTGGTATTAAAGAAAAGTAGAAAGTAGGAAAATAATCCCCCACTCCCCACCCCCAACGCGATCCCAAAATTTTCTTCCCCTGCCTTTCTCGCCCTTTGCGGAGTATTGAGATTTCTCCATTGATACTCCTCATTAATAATAATAATAATAATTAAGGGATTTAATTATTATTGCACAAATCAATTTTCTCTGTTTTGCCGCTTGAAGATTTTTAGCAGCATCTAGATCTGCAGTTCCCCCACTGCTTCATCCATATTACTTGTAAGGTCACTTCTTTTTATGCTTTCCATTTTCATGTAATATGATGCTTGTACTTATACAAATCTTTTTTGCTCGTTTTTATGTGTTAATGCATTGGTAATTTAGCTCTGTTGATGAAAATTGTGGTCGGTGCTATTTAGTTCAGCGGCAGGATCTGGTTGATACTGGAGAAATGTGAATTGCTACTGTTAATTTTCTCCTATTTCATTTTTTCTTTGCTTCCGTTAGCGGAAAGGGACAAATTTGGGTACTATATATGTATGTATGCTACTGGTGATAAACCTCAACTTCTATTGGGTTTCCAGTACCTCATTGGAAATAAATGGAGAAGGGGGTGATTTCCTCCGTGTTTGCGGAAGCTAGTGCTACATTGATGTGATCAATCTGAGATAGTCTGTGAAGTTTTGAATCTTGTGCCAGCTTCCGTTTAATCCAATTAGCTTGCACGTTCGATCTTTCTATGAGACTTTTGTTTACTTCACAGAATTCGGCATTCAAAATTGGATTTTTAAAACTTTTTTTTGTTGATATACGGAACTTTTGAAGCCAATAGTTTTGTGATTTTATCTTTGATTCTTTACTTTCAATGCTGAGTTACATGATTCTTGTATTCATAGATTATTGATCTTGTGTTTTGTGCTTGTTACTTGTTGCAGTTGATGGATGAAACAGTTTAATCCCTACTTCTCAGAAGCAGAAGTGGAAATGATGGAGGGAGATATTAATAATGGGGCTGCAGATAATCACACGGAAGATGATAGCAAAATGGAGACACAGGTCAATAACTTCGAGAGTAATCATGTAAAGGAGAACGGAGTTCATGATAGTTACCAACATACAGATGATAGCCATGATGATCTTGTACAAATGCTCGTAGAACTTGATTTCCAGAATGATTATCTGAAATCTCAGATCGTGGGATGGCAAAACATCCACACTTATTCTGATGAATCTGATCAACAAATTAAAGCGGTTGCACATGCAAATGGGGCAAGTGATAATCCAAAAGACCTTAATGAGAAGATTGAATCTTTGAATAGGGAACTTTTGGAGGAAAAGCAAACACGAGGTGCAGCGGAGGAAGCGCTAAAGCATCTTCAAACTCTATACTTAGAAGCAGACACAAAGGTCCAAGAGTTGTCTGCCAAAGTTGCTGAAGGTTGTGATTTTCTTTGACTTCCATTTTCTTCTTCAAGTTGCTTGAATTCAACATCAGATATCGAACTTGGGCTTTGATGATAGTTCTAAAAGTTTAGTGATGTACTTTCATTGGTAGTTGCAGATTCTTTTGGTTTTATCTTCTTAGTTTCAGTTGATCAAGCATATTCTGAAGTTGATAAATGGTTGTTTGAATAGTACAACATAAGATGGATCAGGAAATAAAAGAACGTGACGAGAAGTACTCGGAGCTAGACTCAAAATTCAACAGACTTCACAAACGAGCAAAACAGCGTATTCAAGAGGTGCAGAAGGTAAATTCTGAGATCATCCTCTTTTATTTGGTAATGTTTTTCATTAGAACTTGGTTAACTTTTCAAAAGGTGTTTTACATGTCCAGAATCTTCCATTTTCTAGCAACCTTCTTTAGATAACAGTATATTCTGTACACCACAAAGACATGAAATCAGAGAGAACTTTTGATTATGGATGGTTTTTTGTGTCCTCAAATTTTACTACTCTTTTCTCTCCAAATCGTCCGAAGATGTGAAGGGGGATGCAATCCATTAGTCTTTCTTCCTTATATCCATCTTCCTTGCACTTCAGCTTATAGTTGCTTTTGAGCTAGCAGTTGCCCATATATATTCAATAGGGAGTACCATGGACCGTAACTCTGACATGAAACTCCTGATTAAAAAAAGCGACTCAAAACTACATTGTAGAGGAAGATTGTCTATTCCGTATAGGTTGAGATGTTAGTAGTTGGCACTGGTATTGATGGTAAAGTTACTTAAGTAGACTGTCCCTTAGCTCAAAACAATTGGACTATTTCACTTGTGTCTCTGCCTTTGTGAATTACAGTGTTATGGGATGGTTTAAGAGCTGCTGATTAAAATGTTATTGTGTCCTTGACGGAAACAAGTCCAAAAGTAGAGCTCAATTGCTTAACTTTAAAACAACTAAGGTGAGCATGAAAACTGTCTGAATGAAGTGTAGGAATCAAGAAAATGGTCATGGTGACATGATGTGGTCTTATTTTCTTCTCTTCCTAAAGATGCAATTGGACTGGACCTTAAGATAAAAAATGTGTGGACAAATTATCGAAGTTGTACTGTAGTTGTTTCCAATTGCTCCATTTTTAAAGTGAGAGTCACAATAACTAACTGTTCTTTGTCGAAATTCTGTTTCTTTAGGAAAAAGATGATCTTGAGGCCCAGTTTCGTGATGTCAATGAGAAATCCGAGCGAGCGTCATCTCAACTGTCTGCATTGCAGCAAGAGTTGGAACGCAATCGACAACATGCTCAGGAGGCATTAAAAGCAATGGATTTGGATAGGCAACAGTTACGAAGTACAAACAACAGGTATGTTCTCCTTATGAACTAGTCGACGCTGCTCCTCTGTAGTGATTTTAATGGACTGTATGCTTATTATTTGGATTAGCTTTGAAGAAAAAGAACAAAAACAAAGAACAAAGAGATATCATCAGAGCTACCTTTTGAACAACTTCTTGATATAGCTACACCATTATCCTTTGAGCTCCTCCAGTGTCCATATACTAAATGTGAAATTAATTTTCCAACATATTCACCTAGCATTTTGTCAATCTGTCTTAATCTTTTCACTTCAAAATTGTTCGTTGTAATGAAAGAATACGTTTTCCCTTTTTTTTTGGACGGAAGCCAAGTTTTTATTAAATAGTTACATCAGGTTTTGGAATTGTCCATTTTTTTTAGACGTAAAGCTAGTTCATGTCAACTGGTCAAGGATATTCTATCGATTTTTTTATATCAATAAGTTTAATGTTGCTTTTCTGAAGGTGAAATTTTTCTTTTAGATTTTCTAGTCTTAAGATGCTTTCTGTCATTATTTATTTTCAGTTCACAAATTTGTTGATTTTTAGGCTCAGAGACAACATTGAAGAGCTGCGCCGTTCCTTGACACCAAAAGAGATTGCTCTGGAGGCATCACAACAGGCACTTTTAGAGAAAGAGCAGGTGTGCAGCTGTGAGAAAGCTTACATCTTTGATCAAGTTAAATGCCTATAATCAGAATAATGTCGATTGTTTAATGGCTTCCTTAGTCAATCTTGTGTCCTTACATGTCTTGTAAGTATTTCTTAAATCCTTTTGATATTTGAGACGGGGAATCTCATGTTGACAGAAAAGGCTCGAAATAAAATGATTCTTCAATTATGAAACCCAGGATATTTGTGAAAGGTTCATGGCTTATTGTGGGTATATATGACCTATGTCTAAGTTCTCTCTCCGATACACCTATTGAACATAGAGGATCTTTGCTGAACCTTGGTTTTGCAGAAATTGGAAGAGATGCGAGCATTGCTGCAGGCAGCAGATGAGAAGAGACAAGCTTCACTTGAAGACCTCTCTTCAAAGCACCAGAAGGTACAACAACAGTATCACTGTTGATCTGCTGCTTTAATTCCTTCTTTTGTTCTGAATAGTTAATTTCCTGAATAAATTGCTCTTTTACATCAGCAAAAAGAGAGTCTGGAAGCCCAAATTACCGAGGCATTGGCTGAAAGAAGCAAAGCAACTGAAACAATCTCATCTCTGCGGGTAATGATTCTGTTCCTAATTGTACACAGAGGTGGAAGAATGCAAGAGATATAAAACAACTTCATCTTGCTCATATATATTTTGTTTGGCAATTCAATTAGGTATAAATGATATGAAAAAATGACATTTAATGAGATTTATATTTCTTGCTCAGCGATTGTTGGTTCTACAGCATTCTCAGGATCCTGTCTATTATGTATTACTTGTTCAGCTTTTCTATCTTCTGGATATTTGGAGTTCTGATTGTGTTGTTCCTTGTAGACTCTGATTGCGGCGAAGGAGTCTAAGATTGCGGAGATGGATGCAGCTTCCACTGGTGAAGCAGCAAGACTTAGAGCTGCTGTTGAAACAGTTAAAGGAGACATTATTCACCTGAAAAGCGAACACGTACGAGCTAACACCTTTTTCCAATTTGACCTTAAAAGTCCTTCATAATTGCTGTTTTTGGGTGCATGGCAGTAATTTGAACATATATTTTTCCAAGACTATAAGTTGCTAAAGTTCCTCTCCTTTTTGAGATTGTTAATTTGAAAAGCAAGTTTCTACTTCACTTGCAGGCAGGCATCAGATCACAGGCCTAATTGTTGGGAATCCTAAATTATACTTGTTACCCTCTGCTAACAAAAATTTCTTTACCAACACATGCGTTTTTAATTGGGTAGAGGTAAAAGTGGTGGATGAAAGTTCAAAATGCTGATCTCTTAAAAAGAATAATGTTACTGTTGCTCCGTAGAAGTCATGTTAATCTTGATTCAAGAGCCAGTATGGAAACGTAGTTAAATATGTCCTGTTAATTGCCTCTTTTTTATTAACAATTTGATGTGTCCCCATAAGGATCCATTCTCAATCTCCCATGATGTAGTCTTTCATAGTCATATTTGATCATATGCCTACTATAACTTGTGGTTTTGTCAAGTGGTTTTTGTGATGGAGCAAATAGCTACCTAATTAATTTGGCACAACCATTTTCTAATGATTTATTCTCGTCTCTGGTAAGATTTTTAATCTTTTTGTTTGGTTCTTACTTCTGTAGTCTTTTTGATGCATTTAGGAGAAGGAAAAAGAGAGTTGGGAAACCACCTGCCATTCACTCAGAACAAAGCTGGAGATTGCTGAGAGTAACTGCATCCGTGCCGAGATTGAAGCAGCCAAATTTAGAAGTACAATTCTGTATTCTGGTTTGATACCTTGTTTAGGAGATGATGAATTTGGATCTTATACTTGTTTTCTCATTGTAGGTCAACTGGAGTCAGAATTATCTGCTCAGTCTCAAGTTTTAAACTCAAAAGAGGCTGAACTGATGGCAGCCAAAGAAGAGGTGATTCTAATCTCTTTTTTTTCTTGCCTGTATTTTTCCTCTCACAAATGTTTAGGCCCCATTCTTTTTTATTAGATTATGGTGTCTGAATCTTTATGCCCAACTAAATATTAAATATTGCATCTAGATCTGCACGTTGAAAAACTAAGAGTCTTTCAGCATCTGAATGTTGCCCCATTCGTATTTATTAGCTTATGGTGTCTGAATCTTTATGCACAACTAAATATTAAATATTGCATCTAGATCTGCACGTTGAAAAACTAAGAGTCTTTTAGCATCTGAATGTTGCCCCATTCGTATTTATTAGCTTATGGTGTCTGAATCTTTATGCACAACTAAATATTAAATATTGCATCTAGATATGCACATTGAAAAACTAAGAGTCTTTCAACATCTGAATGTTGATCATTTATCTTTATTAAAAACTAATACATATAAAATTCAAATAAATATTACCAATAAATATAAAATCCACAAAATATTGGAAAATATTTATTAACAGGGTGTTCAATAAATTGGTTATTTAATTGAATCACACTCTAAAAGCTAGCAACAAAGGCGGTGGTGGGCGATAATAATTGTAAGGTGCTGGTGGTCATGATTATATGGGGGAGGTTGCCTATGATGGTTGTGCAATGCTGTCTGTTTTTGGTCAGACAGAAGTATGGTAGAGGTGGTTGGTATTGGTGGTTTTGCGAAGGAGAGGTTTGGTTGTGGTGGCTAATTGTGAAGGTGCTTGGTGATTGTGGTGGTGCTCGGCTATGGTGGTTATGCGATGGAGGCTGGTGGTGGAGGTGGTTGGTGGTTGGTCAGTGGTAGTATTTGACGGTTGTGGAGGTGGTTGGTCGGTGGTTACCCATGCCTTCAGATTTTTTATTATGTCTAGATATCGAGATCCTCCTGAAGTGACGAATTAATTGGGTATTGGCATAGTCCCAAGCAATGGGCAAAAAGAATTATATATCAATTGGATCTTTACACTTTTGTTAATTTCTTCTTGAAATATGTGCACCAATTGCTTATTTGACATTTTACAAAAACAGACAGAATCTGATAGAGGCACATATATTTAGTTCGCCTTGACAGTATTGTATATACTGATTTGAAGTTATGGGTAAGCCAGGAAAGGATTCTTCTAGTTGCTAGATTATGTATCTGTAATTACCTATAACAGAAAATTGTAGGTTATCTCTATTTCTGTGGCACAGTTACGCTCTCCTCTTCTAAATGGATCTAATATTTAAATGGCATTTTACACTTGCCTTGAGAAAATAAACAACAAGATGACTGCTATAAAAACTATGAAATGATAGAATCAGGCAAGTTCAGGATGTTGAATTGCTCTTTTTTAAGATGAGTTTAGGATTCTGAATAGCTTGTCATTGACTTTAATTTTTCCCTCCTTAAGAGTTTGGTACCAGAGATAGTTTCTAGCAAACGTTGACGCAAATGCTCTTTGTTTTATGTGTCTCAAGGATTTCCTCTTCTATGGTAACTTGCAGATCCTTCGCACTCAAAGCGAATTTTCGTCTTACAAGGCCCGTGCTCACGCACTTCTTCAGCGAAAGGATGCTGAATTGGCTGCTGCTAGAGACAACGAACAACTTAAAGCACTTGAGGAAGCATTGAAGGTACGTGCATCCTGGCTGTAACTAGCGAAATGCTTTGGATTAATAGTTTAACATTAAGGTCGTTTAATTGTTTCTATGACATTAAAATTTTTTGCTCTTTCAGGAAGCAGAGAAAGAGGTAATCTCAGTCTCTTCTGAAAGGGATAAAGCCCTTCAAGATCTAAAGAACACCTTAGTTAATCATGAGAAGGAACTTTCAGACAGGTAATCTGAGTTTGATGTCCACCTGAGCATAAATTTTACGCAGCTTATTTTTGGTGGGCTTTTTCATAAATTCACAGTATGTATATCCTAGTAATCTGTTTGCAGTTTGCTGTCCTTTTCTGTTTACTGAATGTTTAGCTCACTCACATGGACACACTCTTAAGTTCATTCACTCCCTTGGGCAAAATAGTTCTGAAAATTGTAGTAGTACACGGGGCTTTTTACAGACTTGATTTAGCATTTTATTTGCTGAAAAAGATTAAATTAACTTACTTATCCATCAAATCCTATCCAGAGATGAAGCTGTTTGTGCTACAGAGCAACAGATCAAAAGCATGGAAATGAAGCTCAGTTCTGCTTTTTCTGCCCACCAGAAAGAGAAGGAAACATGGGAAATCAACCTTAAAAATGTAGAAGAAACATGGCGATGTAATTTTTTTTTAGATGATATGATAATCAACTTTCTTTTTATAAAAAGCCATTTATTCAGCTTCCAAATGGAAAAATCATTCTAGATACTATTTTGCAGTGAGATGTGATGCATTTAAAGCAGAGAATGTGGTTACCTCTGGTGATAATGTTCAAAAGGAACTAGAAGACCTCAAACTAAGCTGTAAAAAAATGAAGGTGATGATTTATAATCAGCAATATGATCATAACTCTTTTTAGTTTAGTGACACTGAGTTCTTTAACTTGTAGGAAGAGCTTGATTCTTTTCGTGACCTTGCTGATAAGATGATTGAGGAGAAGGACAATGAGATCTCCAGACTTCTAGATGATAACGAGAACCTTCGCCACAAACTTCAGTCTAAATCTTTTGTAAGTGCGGAGCAGTCTCCAATCACCTATTCATACTGGTCATTCATGAATCTTCTTTAGGAATGCACCTCTTTAACATTTGTATTTTAAGCATTCTTTTAAAATAGTTATTTTAATCTGCAAATATCAGGCCGATCACAATGGAAATTCCAATACAGGTATGAAGATCTTCAGCACCTTTTAGCTCATTCTACAGTTTAAGATAGTATTCTTAACTAGCGGCTTCAGTGACTGATATTCTCTTGGTACTGATTGTACAGTTTATGACAAGCAGGATCCTCCAAATTCGACTACCTCAGCTGCTGAGCAGCAGATTCTAGTATGGAAAATTTTCTAATTACGTTACTGTGCATTACTTTTATCAGTTACTGCAAAGGGGGGAAAGTAAATCAAAGAGTGAGACATAGGTAGTATAAGTGGCAACAGTTTTTAGGTCCCACCCAAACATTGTCTGGCATGCCTTGTGCAATTCTTTGAAGTCCATAGTCGGAAGTCAGGGGCCAGATATTGCAGTTCTATTATGTATGAATGTTTAGGAGTAGGACTGACTTCTGTTTCCCAAATCATTTGAGCACATGCAAAAAGTCTAGTGACAAAAATTGGGCATAAGAATTTTGGTGTTCTTTATCTTCTATGGGCAGCCCGGTGCATGAAACATCCCGCATTCACGCCAGGTCCGGGGAAGGGCCACATCCAAAGGGAGTGTCCTGTAGGAAGCCTACCATGACACAAGCATCATTGGCTAATTCTTCGCACCTGTGACCTATAGGTCACGCGAAGACAACTTACCATTACTCCAAGGTTGCCTTTTTCTTTCCACCTTGTAAAAAAGTAATCCTCTGGGGGTTGAAAATTATCAAATTAACATTATAAAACATAATATCTTGAGATAGTCCTTGCAAAGACACCATGTGTAAGAAATTTCATTTGATAGTTACAACAGGCTGGCTGAGTTTTAAAAAGGTTAATGTTCTGTGAAGTTCTTGTAAATATATGCTACTCTGTATATATAGACTGCCAAATAATTTCTTAACCTTGAGGGTGTGGTGAGTGCTATTATGTAGGAGATGTGGTTGCATCCCTCAACCAGAGCGCGAGGTTCAAACCTTAGGAATGGAGACTTTTGATAGTGAGCAATTTACTCTCCCCCCACCCTCCACCCCCACCCCACCTCAAGTGGGCCTACCTATCACGAACTGGGACTAGTTAGGTTAGTGAGTTTCGGATACCGGATAATTAGACTTGAACAAAAAAGATAGGTGGATTCATAATGAAGGTAAAAGGTCCGGTTTTTGTTTGTCTGATATTCAAAATGCAAGTTGATAAGGTATTGGAAGGCGAGTGTATCAAATTCAAATTTGTAATTTGAGTGGGAATTATTTTTGGATCATCTATTAAAGGCTCCTTAGCCAGAGTTTTAGTAGGCATTTGGATATAAAAATGTGATATATCTGAAAGGACAAAAGTAGTATTTGAAGTTAAAGTAGGAAAAAAATATTTGGAAATTGAAGTTGTCTGTGGACATGCATTTATGTTGGAAAAAAGTTAAAACTTTTGTGAGTGGATATGGGTTTTCACTTCAATTTCTTTAGAATTTTCAGAAAAGCAGTCCAATGTATAAACAAACAATGTTTTGGAAAAATAAATGAAAAAAATATCCTTGGACAAACAGCTCCTTGGTTAAGAAAATTAGTTTTTAGCAATCAAGAGACTCCATTTCTGTCTCACTATTCAATGCCACTACTTATTTAAACGGGCGCTTCAGGTTTTGGCCAGACAACAAGCGCAAAGAGAAGAAGAGCTTGCTCAGTCCCAACGTCACATTCTAGCCCTTCAAGTAAGTTATTCTCTCCGAGAACATCAATGTTATTAAGAGATAGTTCCTTCATTAGACTCTGATATCTTGATCCAGGAGGAGATAGAAGAGCTTGAACGTGAAAATCGTCTCCACAGCCAGCAGGTAATCAAAGTCTTATGTCTGTCAATATATGGTGTAATCCATCTCAATAACTAAACCTCTTCTTTCTTGGGGACTGGAGAGTGGCTTAAGTTATTTAGCCATTGGCTTAATGATTGAGTGGGCCTAGGCAGCTGAATTCTTTTTCCTGGCTTAGACAACCATATGCTTTGCTGTTTTTTTACCTGGATTTCTTATGATTTGGATTCCATTATAATGAGTGCAGGAAGCTAAGTTGAAAGAGGAGCTTAGGAACATGGACAGATCACAGAAGAGGGAAGGGGTAGATATGACTTATCTTAAGAATGTCATTTTAAAACTTCTCGAGACAGGTAACTTTTCAGTGATACAGTGAAGATTTATAATTCTTCCTGTAGAAGCAGGATTTTTTTAGTTGAACTAAATGCGTCTGTATGTAATTATTTACATCATAATTTGTTTGTGATAAATATTTCACAGGTGAAGTGGAGGCTCTATTACCTGTAGTTGCAATGCTTCTCCAGTTCAGCCCTGAGGAGGTGATATTCTTGTTCCCAATTGCAGTAGTAAACTACTTTCATTTCTAAAATATTGGTGATGGTTATGACATTATGTCTCAGTAATATTCATGAATCTATTTAGGCCTACTCCTGAAGGGGAGCCTTGGAATAACTGGTAAAGTTGCTACCATGTGACCAGAAGGTCACAGGTTCAAGCCTTGGAAACAGGCTACATACAATACACCCTTGTGCTGGGGCCCGTCCCCAGACTTTAGTTCTATCAAATGTTTAGATATTGCAAAAATTGATTATGTTTTAGATAATTACGAAAGCATGTGAAGCCAAACCTTTAGTTATTGCTCTCATGCTGATATTTTCTCTGTTAGTTACTCGTATATCAATAGTGAGTAAATCCATAGGAGTGTCATATAGCCTGAAAACGTGTTTTTACACATGCATTTGCAGATGCGGAAATGCCAACAAGCATATCGCGCCTCTGTAGAAGCTCAAGCCAGCCCAGCAAAAGATACTTCAGGATCTGGGAGCTCACTGTTTTCCAGATTTTCATTCTCTTAATAGCCATTAAGTGAGGGCTGCAGAGATTCTACCCAAATGTTGTCTAATCCAGCTTCAAGTGGATTTGGATAGTCTGGAACGGACAGGGAAGGAGGGATGCAGTAGAGGAATTGTGCTCTTATGTAATTAACAAAGAAATTTTTTGTTGTATAGAGCTGATGCAAAAGAAGAAACGCAAGCAGTACGAGATACAGGGCTAGAGTCGGTCATCCTTTATCGTTCTTCACATGAATTGTATACTAGAGGTATTTCGTTCTCAATTTTCCTTTTTGGTTGTAGAGAAAGAGGGAAGAACACATTTGTTAAATTCATGAAATAATAGTGTACAAGTTTTATGGTTTTTTCTTTTCAAAAAAATCTGGATTGCGAGAGGTATTTTGGGTTGGTGCTTCAGAGCCAGTTGCTTCGATACATTCAAGAGTTGTGTAAAAGGTCATCAAAGTTGTACCTAAAAGAAGATTTAATACACACTATTTATATTAGGATCATAATATATTACTTTGCTCACAAGCACTCACATCATGAAGCTTTGATTTTATTATTGGGCTACCAGTTAATAAGTTATTGATCAATAATAATATCAAAACTTAATACAGTGGTTGTCTACAAGTATCAATGGCTTCGTGGAGCTAAAAAACCTTCAATTTTCCTTTCAATAACTCTAGTTGGAATTTTCAATTTGATGTCTACCCCTAGGCTAAAGAATCAGTCAAAATTGTCAACAAGCTGGCAAACAAGTAGGGATGGCAATGGTGCGGGTGCGGTGTGCGGGTTTTTACTAAACCCGCAAGTTTTAAAATTGCACCGCACCGTATGACATTTAAACTCGCATATATCCGCCCCACATTCATAACCGCGCCGCTCCATGTTTTTATTTTTTTCCCTTTTTTTAAAAAAAAATTTGTAACTCTATTGAAAATCATAATATTTTCAAATTTACAACTAGAAAATAATAACTAATTTCTATTATAGCACTTTTTACTAAAAAATTGTTAAAAAGCATAACGTGTACAAGTAATGATCAAATATCATATTTTTATTCAAATGAATAGAGATGTTAAAAAAACTACCCTAAAATTGTTTATTTGTAGTGGTATGCATGTAGCATCATAAAATTTAAGTAAAGAACACATAATTTTAGGTATATTCACGAGAACAAGAATTAATTTTTAGCTTTTTTGTTATTTTAAACCCGTCTATACCCGCAACCCTCACCGCACCGCACCATTTAAAAAAAAAAATTACTTTAACCCTAACCCGCACCCACACCGCATAGCTTAAAACTCGCACCGCACCCGTACCGCCCCATTGCGATTCCTACAAACAAGCAATCTTTAACTCTTGGGCAATTTCCCTGAACATTAGCCACTTCAAACTATTATGTATTGTATTTGTCGGTCAAGGGGAGCAAACTGGTCTTGACTGGTTATCTAGCAATTATTTAAATATCTAAAATCAGGAACAAGATACAAAGAATAGTGATATTTGACAACCACGTTGTTGTGGACTCGATAGAGATCTGAAAAATTCAAGCAATTAAACAGAGTACGTTATAACGTGCAAAGTTTCCATCACTGTCTAGTGTAGACAATGATTGGTACTTGAATTGGTTGAATCTTGTCTTGTCTTAACTTGCTCCCCTACCCTAAAGTAGATCGTAATGATGGTTAATTTTAAAAAGCTGAGGTTTGTAATACCAATCTAAATTTATGTATTCTTTAAAAAATGGTTTAAGTTACAAATCTCAAATATTTTTTGTTTTGGAACAAAACTTATAACGATTCCTCGCGTGTGTCGCTACCTTCCAACTGCATAGTTGTGAGTAACTCTACCCCACCAACTAAACTAAAGTTTCCGCAGATCATCATTTTTAATATAGCCACACCTATGCAAAAGCAATGCCTCGCTTAAATGAATGGACTCGACTAGAATGTGTAGATTTTAGAAGCAAAGGCTCAAGTTAGAAAGCGCATCACCTAATAAATGAAAGAAAAGGAGGCCCGAGCAACAATCCATCGACAAATTAGAAGTCGGAATCTAAGGTGCGCTGCTCTCTCATGATTCAGCAACATAACATGGCACGTCCAATATTTAAACAGAAGAAATCGCCAACATTATTCAACCATATTGCACATAAGTACTGCTCAACAAAATCAAATATTTTTTTCCATTAAACTTCTAATAGTAGTACTAATAAGTTCCCATATTTCTAATAAGCCCCTAGAAGTAGACAAAAGTCAATAGGACCAACACATATTACAGATTCAGCACCATTTTGAATGTTAACCCAAATAAACCAAAGACACCAAAAGAAAATTATAAAAGGGTTGCAAATATTAAAGCAATAATAAAACAAAAATATAACCACCCACCCACCCACAAACAAGATAATTTCAACCATGCTTAGCTTGGAATTCCTTCATGAAAGCTACCAACTTTTCCACACCAGCCAATGGCATAGCATTGTAAATTGAAGCTCTCATTCCACCAACAGACCTATGTCCTTTCAGCTGCACCATCTCCTCACCAGCTGCTGTCTTCACAAACTCACCTTCCAATTCTGGTTTAGCCAATGTAAATGGCACATTCATCAACGACCTCACCGATTTCTCAACTGGACACCTGTAAAATCCATTGCTTGAATCAATTGCTTCATACAAAATCTCAGCTTTCTTCTTGTTCTTCTTCTCAACTTCTCCCAATCCACCTTGTTCCAATAAGTCCTCAAACACAAGCCCACACATGTAAATCCCATAACAAGGGGGGGTGTTGTACAACGAATTGTTCTCAGCATGGATCTTGTAATCCAACATTACAGGTGTACTCCCCTGTGCATTACCAATCAAATCTTTCTTGATTATCACTATGGTAACCCCAGATGGACCAACGTTTTTCTGTGCACCAGCATAGATGATACCGAATTTCGAAACGTCTACGGGCTTTGAACAGAAATTGGATGACATATCAGCAACAAGAACGGTTTTTTCACCAATGGGTGTTGGGTAATTCTTGAATTCAACGCCATGAATAGTTTCATTTGCGCATATATGCAAATACCTTGCGTCCGGGTTTTGTTCCAACGCATCGAAATTGGGGATCTTGGTGTACTTCTCCGATTTGCCACTCCATATAACATTGGGTTTGCAGTATTTGACAGCTTCTTTGTAAGCCTTGTCACCCCACGAACCGGTGACGACGTAATCAACGGCGTCGTTGGGAGTGCAGATGTTGAGAGGAATGGCGGCGAATTGGGTGGTGGCGCCACCTTGGAGGAAAAGAACAGCGTATTCTTCAGGGATACTGAGAAGGGTGCGCAGATCTGATTCAGCTTTCTGGATAATGGAAAGGAATTCTTTGCCACGGTGGCTCATTTCCATGACGGACATACCTGAGCCACGCCAGTTAACGAGGTCAGCTTGTGCTTTCTTGAGGACATTTTCAGGGAGGGTAGCGGGTCCGGCAGCGAAGTTGAAGACACGATCTGAGGAGGTGGAGGTTTGGAGGGTGGTGGGGGTGGGGGTGGTTGTGGCGGCGGAGGAGCAGGTAATGGAGATGGATTTGTATGGGGAGGTTAAGGGGCTGGTGGGGAAGGTGGAGGGGTGGGTGGGGGATTTGAGGGTAAGGGGGGTGGGGTGGGTGGATTTGCTGGTGTTGTTAAGGAGGAAAGATTGGGAGGCGGCAGCAGACATAGCCATGGGTGGGTACAACAAAGTTGTTTTGCCTTTTTTTTTTTTTTTTTCCTTTGGTTGTGTGTGTGTGTGTGTGTGTGTGTGTGTTTTGAGATTGTTTGGGAGATGCAGGGGGGAAAGGAAAAGTTGGTGTGTTATATATACAGCAGTATTGGGGAAATGTGGAGACTTTTGAGAAATTAGGGGCGTGTTTGGCGAGAAGAAAATATTTTCTCCATAAGTAAGTTAGTATAAGTTAGTTTTTTTTTTTTTTTTTTAATATGTTGGTACGTAAGAAAAAAAATATTATTTCAAAATAAGTTATATGTAATTTTGCAAAAATTATAGAGGTAGGGTGTGGAGCCTCTAGGTGGGATGATCAAGGGTAGCAGTTTGGGGCGTTGGATGATTGGAAAGATAAGTATAAAATATCACTAGTAGAATTTATTTTCTTACTTTCATAAGGACTTTTCTTTTGTTTCCATTTTTGAGAAAGTTGTTTTCGAAAATATTTTTAAAAAATTATGTTCAATCAATTATGAAAAAATAAGAACACATTTTTTGAAATCCCATTTGGTGAGTTTTTTTTTTTATTATTTTAATTTTTGAGGTAGTGGTATGAATTGCATGCCTCTCTACTTCTCAGGAGGTAGTGGTACGGACTACGTATATTTTACCCTTTCCAGAACCCACTAGGTGGAAATATATTGGGTTTGTTGTTGTTGTTGTGGTATGAACTGCGTACAATTTACCCCCAGACCCCACTTTGTGGAATAACTAGGTGTAACACCTCATATTTTCGAACTAGAATACAAACCGTCATTCCTATGTGTATAAATTCAGATCCAAAGATTTCTATGTAAATATAAGTATCATGATCATTTACCTAGTACGTAAAGTGCTTTCGATGTGAAGAATGTTCATAGAAAACACCTAGAACAATGTTGAGATGAGAACTTTTATTATCGATTGAATTTTGGTATGAGATCCTACAAGCAGGGGTGGACCTGAGGGTTCGCGATAAGGGCATGACACGCCCTGAGTGCTCTGCGGTAAGAGCGTGGCACGCCCCTTATACTTCGCGTTAAGGGCGTGGCACGCCCATATTCCCAGAGATGCTAAAACATACGTTTCTCTTCAATTTCTCAAGGGCAAACTAGTCATTTACGCCCTAAATCATTCTATATCTAATACTAATGTGTTTTCCTCATCCCATAACCCAATTTCTCTCCTCTCAAATTCTCAGAAACACCAAAGAAGGGTTCTTCTTCAAAATTTAATCTTCCAAAACTTCAAATTCAAGTTCTTCTCAAATTCCATCCGTCAATAAGGCATGTTGGATACTCCCTTATTTTTAAATATCTTTAAATTGTGTCATTTACTTGATATTTACATGTTTTTTGGTTGTTTAATTCAAATTAGGATTGAGATTTTTTGATTGTTTTACACTTTAACTTTTTGTTATTTGAATAATTTCTTCATGGTTTAAATGGTGAATTGTAGGCTGAATTTGGGTCTCGTAATGATGAAAATTTGGCAATATGATTTCACAATGTTTATAAATTTTTGCATGATTTTAATGACATGAACCTCAATCCACATCATAATTTGAATTCTAAATAAGAATTTTGTAGTGTTTGAACTATTGATTGAAAAATTGCATAACATCAAATGGTAAAAAGGTTTTGAAAATGCCCTTGGGGCTTTAGTTATGGATTTTTAAACGGAAATTAGAATCTAAAAGGTTACATGGATTATGAATACGGTATGACATAATTATGACTTGGGACTCTATTGAATGACGACATCAAGTTGGGAATGCCTTAATAAATGACTCCATGGTTATTAATATCTGAAAACTATTTTAATTGAGCTTAAAGGGAATTATGTAGCTCACCGAAAAGGTGTAGTTCCAGGGGGACCAACATTGAAAACCACGTTTATCGACGTTGGAGATCTATGACCACTGTATTCACAGTATATTTTTGAGAGGTTAATTGACTATTGGTGGATTTAGCCTAATTCTCCAGTACATGCGGCTAATATGGGTTGGGGTCCTTACGGTAGGAAAAGTCGGACCCATATAGCTTGTGGGTGCCTTTAGGTCGGTACAAGCTACATAGTTCTGGATTAAATTTTTTAAACAATCATGTCTCATATTCCTTGTCTCCTGTCTCGACATCCTATTATCTTGAGGATTGATGAGCACATGTTTTAATGACTGTTTTTCGATAAATATATATTTTATTCATGTATTTTATTACTGATTTGGTACTTGTATATTTTATCTCTTTCCTTAGGTTGCATGTCAGTATTCATTGTACTGAACATCCCCGGAAGCAACATCGTCTCATGATGTAGGTTCGGAGATCTTTTCTTGTGATCCTGTGCAGCGTTAGGTAGACCGTTATCTTACTGAACAGCTAGTGAGAAGTGGTGAGCCCTCCATCCTTCTGAAGACCTAGTTTCTTTTATGTTTCTTTTACCATTTCAGTATTTATGATTTTTCTTTGGCATAGTCAGAGTCATATCCCGACTTGGTAGATATTTTATGAATAGAGGCTTGTAGACAGTATTAGGTTGTGATTTCTGAATTTAAATTTGACTTTCAAATTTTATTTTTGTTACTTATCAAACACTTTCATTTTGTGGTTTGGATTCCGCAATTTTTTTATATTACTATGCTCAGAATGTAACGCTAAGGGGCCATTTCAAGTCCTAGTTGACTTGGAGTGTCCATCACAACCAGAGCCTCGATTCGAAGCATGACACTAGATATGTTGTTGTTAAATTGAATTTGTATACAAAAATACTTTTAGCACAAATAATTGTATTTTAAATTGGAATTCGAGTTGAAAATAAAAGTAATTATCTTTCTTCCAGAGTGTTAATTAGTGCTCCTATAAAGTAGACTCGGGATTCTTTCCACTTTTCTACAATTAAAAAAATCACTAAAAGGGTAGTCGAAAAGTGAAAAAGTGAAAATCTAACCACCGTTATGTATAGAAGATTCCCATTGATATACTAGTATTAAATTATAAACTTTAGTATTAGATTCGAAATTTTAAATGAGTCTACCACACATATTTTGTACTTTCTTAAATAACTAGATCTAATCATATGCTTCTGATTATCCTATTTGCAAATATTTTATGCACTCTAATTTAATACATTGCTGAGTCAACTTCGGCTCAACCAAGTTTATTATTTAAAAGTTTGGATCAATTTGGCATATTTTGGTAGCTTAAATTGATTAAAAAGAAAACATTATCGAAAATGAAAAATAGCTTTTGTCTGATAATTTCATCCATCATTCTTTCTATCAAAAAAGAAATTATTTTAGTTTGATTTGATAATTGAATAGATACTGAAAAGGAAGAAATGAAAAAAAAAGAGATTTTTGAATTTCGACATCTTAAAATACCACTATATATATATATTCTTTTTGTCTTAGATTGATTCAACTAGTTTTGAGTTAAGCAATGTTTAGCCAAATTAGACCATTAGTCATTATTTACTCAATTCTAACCCATCCAGATGCTAGGAATAAGCGCATTTGCGATAAGTTTGTTAGCAATAAAAATATTTTACTTTTAATCAAATTAAATCACGAATTATTATTTACTCAATTCTAATCCATTCAAGCGTATTAGCAATAAGTTTAATTTGTTAGTAATAAAAGTATCTTTATATTTAGTCAAATAAAATCATAAGTTATTATTTACTCAATTCTAACCCGAAATATCGCTAGGAATAAGCGATACGTTTGATAGCAATAAAAGTACTGATGTTTTCATGAAAGTATAACATATGCTAAATATAGATTATCTTCGAAAATAAAAGAACAAATTTGATCCTTTTCAGTTTTCACAACTTGTTATGCACATCTTGACCAAAAAAAAAAAAAAAACTTGTCGTGCACATCTTCTCATGTAATTGGGAGGGCCCCAAAAGGTTGGTGAAAGACTTAAACGGGACTTATTAATGTAGTGAGGTTGGTGACAACAAAGTTTCAGTGAGCAACACTTTTCTCTATTGAATCTTACTTGATACAAACTATGTTGCTAGGACTCTAAAATGTCATTATGTATGTTTTGGATTCTTCAAAATTAGTGCATTTTAGAGAGTTCGACAGTGTTGAGGCTACATTTTTGAAAAGTTTAAACAACGTATTTTATAAACATACAATCTGAATTACTATCGGTCAATAAATAATAATTAATTATTAGAAAAATTGTGAAGTACTGTCGTACTATTGTGACAAGAATGCATTTAAATTTTAGCATGTAGAAATGTAAAACAGTAGGAGGGAAGAGGAAAGAATAGGGTAGGTTAAAATGTACCTAGGGACGGATTTGATCTGTGAATAGATTATAGTAATGTGTTAGTGATGTAGGGACTATAATACAAAATTAAATAGTAATACTACTACTAATAGTAACATTATTTTGTGGATATACAGGGTATGGTGAGGGGATACTTAAGAGTGTATGCTTATCATTGATAGGAGTGGTACGCTTTAATTAATTAAATTATATAATAAGTCTATAAATCTCTACTCACTTCAAATATCTTCTTCCTTTTCCTACTTTAAGGATAGTAGTCTTTATTTTTATTTTTGTTTATGGATGTGACAGAAAAAAAACACGAATGTGCTCCGACAACCTTGCCCGAAGCTCCTCCCTTCTTCATTCAATGCATGACAATTTTCTTTTATGTTGTGTGATACGTTTATCTTTAACACTCCTCAATCAATTAAAGACGGGGTTGGCCGGATGAAGATCCGGGACGACCGCAGCTATCAAATGTGTTTCACCACTCCTTGTCACAGACTCAAATTAAAGGAGTTTTTGAAGATTACTTGCACCTATGCCAGTCGAATATTGAGGTTAATTATGATGGTTAAATTTGGATGAAATTTTTATTTTCAATCTTCACATTATATTTTAAAGAACATTATAATTAAGAAGGATATTTTATACTTTAATTTCGAAATCATTAATTTACATTGATGGTTTTGACAAAGCATCATGACTGATGCAAAATGTAGTGGGAATAGGAGTATGACCAATAATCCCTCTTTTGGCTACAACTCCTGCACTTCTTTTTTACTTTTGACAACAAAACTTACTTAGTAAATAAATATCGTTCCTTGACGTAATAATGCCTCGCTAATACGATTATATCAAAACCACTAGTTTGCCTTAGGGTGCCAATTTCAGCCCATATTTATGAAAAGAATCCATTTAATTTATATTTATTAAATTTGATAACTCATATTTCAAATGGATAAATATCGACTTCAACTCATTTTAAAAACTCATACAAATATGAATAAAATGGGTAAAATATGGGTACCCATTTAAACACAGAGCACCTATGCTTTAAATTTCATTTTTTTTCTAGTTTCTTTTCTTTTCCTTTTTTTTTTTGCTTTTTCTTTCTTTCTTTCTTTAATTTACTTTTTTCTTTTGCATTTTGTTTTTTCATTTTTTACTCGTTTCTTATAATTTCTTTTTTCTTTCTCATCTTTTCATCTATTTTTTTAATTTCTTTTTCTTTGTATTTTTTTTTTATTTTCTATTTTCTAATTCTTATTTCATCATTCGTATTCGCTTGAGACCTACATGGGTTAATAAATATAAACATCTAATTATCTCATTTAACCTATACAATTCATAGCATCTCTTATCAACTAAATATAATATATATATATAGTCTCTCCCCTTTATTATTATTTTTTTATATCTTTTATTTCTCTTTTTTTTTCCTTTTATTTTTCCTTTAATTTACTATTTTTTTCTTTTTCATTTTTTTTTATTTTTTTTGACTTATTTTTTACTCGTTTCTTACACTTTTTTTTCTTTCTCATTTTTCAACAATTTTTTTCTTTTTCAATTTTATTTATTTTTTCTTCGCATTCTTTTTTTTTTTTGTATTTTCATTTCCACCTTTTTCATTCTTGGTTCGTCATTTTT
>NC_061112.1:137311698-137350674 GCF_002878395.1 Capsicum annuum | reverse complement strand
ATATAGTCTCTCCCCTTTATTATTATTTTTTTATATCTTTTATTTCTCTTTTTTTTTCTTTTATTTTTCCTTTAATTTACTATTTTTTTCTTTTTCATTTTTTTTATTTTTTTTGACTTATTTTTTACTCGTTTCTTACACTTTTTTTTCTTTCTCATTTTTCAACAATTTTTTTCTTTTTCAATTTTATTTATTTTTTCTTCGCATTCTTTTTTTTTTTTGTATTTTCATTTCCACCTTTTTCATTCTTGGTTCGTCATTTTTGTCATTTTTCTTCTTTTATTATATTCTTTTCCTCATTTTTTTTTTGTCATTGCATTTTATATTTTATACATATTTTTTACTTTAAATTTATTTGTATCATACTATATATTTCAAATAAATTTATTATTTGTATTTGTATTGTTCAATTTATATCAATAAAATATAATTTGTATTAATTTATATAAAATATAAGTGTGAATTATATAAAATATATATGACGGTGCAAACTATAAAATACAAATATGAGCTTGAAGTCTAAAAAACAAATAAAAATATACAATTGTATTAAGTAAGTTCGGTCCATCTTTATTGCATTTCATATATGACTGAGGATCCACATAGCCTTCGATATATGGGAAAGTCCAACTTCAAATTCGACTTCTAACTCCCTCATCTTAGAGTTCTCGTTAGAGCAGAAGTAAGGCACGAAGCGAGGACTTCAAGGTAAGGCAAGGCAGGAAGTACGTAGAAACCTTGATTTGTGTACTTCTTGCGACTGCTAAAGATATTTGGTTTGACGAATATTGCAAGCTGTTTATTAGGTGGAGTCCATTTGAGTGCACTTACAAAAATTATAAATGTTGGACGAATATAAAACCAATATGTGGTATTTTCGTTATCATAAAAAAATAAAGAAAATCAAAGACAAAAAACAAAGAAAAAAGAAAAAAGAAGAAGAAAGAGAGGTAGAAGTTAGAGATAGAAGAGAGAGAAAAATCATAAAGAAAAAATTGAAGAAAAAAATACAAAAAAAATCAGAAAGAAAAAAATAATGAAAAAGGAGAAAGGAAAAAAAAAATGATGATGAATACAAATATTATAAATGGTTATGATATCTCAGTCATTATACATAATTTGTACTCGACTTAATCATGTTTTTCGAAAATAAAAAAATATAAAATATAAAATAAAACCAAAAAAAAAAGAAGTAAAAAAAAACTAGAAAAAAGGAGACGAAAAAGGAAAAAAGAAAGAGAAGCAAATGGTAGAAATAGAAGAGAGAGAAAAAAAAATAGAGACTATAGAAGAGAGAAAAAAAAACTAAAAAGAAAAAATTAAAAAAAAAAGAAACTGAAAAAAAGTCAAATTGATATGATATAGAAGTTTTACGTTTTTTATTTTAGGAGATAATGTGGGTTGAAATCATTTTTACCCAATTCATATTTGATCAAATCCATATTTATCCATATTTATATGAACGGATTGCAATCCAAATCATTTTTACTTAATCCATATTTAATCTATTCAAATCCAATCCAATCCGTCCGTTTGCCTACTAATATTACTGCTTTGCCGCCTAATACTACTAATGGTAGATGTTCTGTAAATACAGCACTTTGTGCAGATACTACTCTCTGTGGTATATTACCAAAAAAAGAAAGCATCTAAATTCCAACTTGAGTACAATATTTTACGAGAAAGCTACTTGGGCAATTGGCATTATACTTTTGACTTTTAATTTACCCCACGCCGCCAGTGTTGATTGGCAATTTGGTCACCTTTGCTTTTTTACTGTTTTATCCTTCAACCAAAATACCAAATCCTCCAACAAGCAAAAAGTTCCAAGTGACATTTGCCCAACACCAACACAGCCCAAAATATCCTGTGAAAAATAACTCTGAGAGAGCATATTAAAAAAAAACAAAAAAAAAACAAGTAAATAAGAGAGAGAAAAAACCACCCTGAGAAAATTGTGAAAAGTTTGAATATTTATTGTTTGTAAAAATGGAACTGAAACTGAAATGCAGGCATGTTCAAATCTTGAACATGGTTAATAAGTTCAATAACAATGAACACTTTCAAAAGAAATAATGAAATTCCCCGGGGCAACCATAGTTGCTAATGTTAACTTTTCCTATAATTCTCCATTACCCCAATATAATTGCATTGTAAGTTAGTAATAACTGTACATGCCCTGCCCCCCCTTCTCTCCTCTATTGTTGGGTCTGCACAAGAAAATGGGCAGGCTCACACTTTGCTGCATAACCAAATTTCGAGATGCAGTACTTCCTATGTACTCCTGTTAGTCTTCCAGTTGCTGCCTTCTGGTGATAGCCAACAATCGATCTCGAGCACTCCCTAAAACAGCAAGAGAAAAAAAGAAAGAGATGAGTTACTACTAAATAAAATAAGCAAGTCGGAAGATTCCTCAAAATGGAGAGTTTGTAGACTCACAAAAGTTGATCTTCCGAGTAACTTGTATGCAACTCGCATGTCTTGCTCCATTGCTGGACGCCATAGAGCGTGCTCTGAGCTGTATAGATTGCGGCAGCAGCTAGGAAGGATGGCGGAAACTTGAGCATTTCATATTCCACAAGGCAAAGCTCAACCAACATGAAAGACAGCAGCTCAAGCTGTTTAAAACCAAGAGTAGAAGTTGGAGAAATACTATGTATAATGTGTTCGTTAGGTGGAAAAACAAGTATGCTATATTCAGAACCTACAACGTCTAAATTTTGATAATCCACAACCAAGGAGCTAAAAACAGTTACTAACCTTCATATCACATTGAGCAGCCTTAAGATATCTTTTCATAAAAACATATGCAGTTGGAACCGACATGTTGAACTGCAGCGTGTTTAGCATCACTCTTTCCTGCATGATATGCCAAAAAAAGACCATCTTTAGTTATTAATAAACTAAGAGCAAAAGTACATTAATGGTAGCTATTATGAGACCAGAATCTACCATTTCAAGAATCTCCTTCCTTGTATAGGCTTTGTCCGAAATCAACACCAAATCTTCCACCAATGGAGCAGAAATTTCCTCGTATTTGCATGCTAGTAGCATCGCAACCAAACCAACAAGCTGCAGCTTCTTTCTAATAACAGCTTGCTTCTCCAAGAATCGGTCTATCAAATTGACAGTCAAGAACAACGTCTCTTCCCTGAGCTCAAACTTGTGATGCACCTGTTGATCAGAATGAGCATGTATGAATTGCCATACTACCATACTACTATGAACAAATTTATTCAAGTAACTTAATTCTGCATCGCTAATAACTGCAGAGGGGACATTTACTACCTCAATTAACCAGTCAATTAGGATAGATCTCATTCTCTCGTTGATGTCAACCTGTTGTGCCATATAGCTTGGGGAAGCACAACCATAAACCTGAAGATTGACAATGATTGATCATTCTATATACTCAGTATTTTACTAATCATATAACATATCGTTAAACTTTTGTGGTATTGGACATGCCCAAAAAAACAAAATTTCTCTAGAACACACACTGAAAATGTTTTGTATACTCAGTACTAACATAGTATCGTTAAATTTATGTTGGCATTAGACATGCCCAGAAAACAAAATTTATCTGGTTGACACACTGAAAATGTTTTGTATCTGCACACAGTATTTAAAGAGGTTCCATTATAGATGTTGAAGAACGCTTTCCGTCTTCCATTTACATCTTTCAAATAAGCCTTTTTTCACATTTCCAAAATCTTTTTAGTGAGTTCAAGAACTACTGATGCCTAAAGTGCACTTTTAGCTCTACAGGATAAGTAGGCACTGTTCTTGACAAGTCAAGTAACATGGTTTTTTTGAATCTTAAATCATTAAACACAAATGATGCACCATTTGAAATCACTAAAAAGCAACTGTAGGATTACCCTAGTAAAGTTGTATAAACAGTGGAAAAAAGTGTGATATGTTGGATCCAACTAATGATTTTTTTGAAAAGACCTTAAACATATGATGGGCATTCAAAATGTATCATCATAACCTTACTAACAATTGAAACTCACATCACAACAAAGCTGTAAACATTTTAATTAAACAGCTAATCATATACATTTAAGGATTTATGCAACTGCAACTAGCAAGTTACTGAGCTAATTAAACTCACCTCCATTTTTCTGTAGTTAGCAAACAAATCGTCCACATACTCAACAGCTGCAAATGGGTTCTTTGCATCGGCACCATCGATATCTATCACATCCTCCGAAAATATATCCTCCATTTCTACCTCCTGAAACATTTACAATGTCGTTAAATTAATTTGGCTGCATGATTTCCAGCTTTCACTAATTAAAACATATTCGCGATGTGCTTAATTACTATACTAGCATTGATAATTGAAGTTTTCGGACAAGATTTGTTTTTGTTACCATTTGATCCTTGTCATCTGACACGACAGTTTCAGTTTTTTCCAGTGACATAGGGACAGGCTGATCTTTGGCTGCTTCATTTTCCTCCACATCTGTGAGAGGGATATCCTCCCATACACTGAATGTTTCAGTTGCTATCTTTGGTTTCTTGTTCTCCTGCTCAAAAAAATCAAAGATTATTATATCTGAGTCATCGATGACGATAAAATCTAATTTCATTATTATTCTATATAAGAACGAAAATCTTGTATGTACCTCTGTGCAACGTTGCTGGGAGTTAGCAACTTGGGCAGCAAAACCCCTTCATTGACAAATTAAGTTATATTTACATATCAGTGTATTGAACATCAAATTCAAAATAAGCAAAACAAAGATGGAACAACACTTCAACATCTGCTTAAAAAGGAATCTTCTTTCTTTTTTGGCAACTCTTTTTTTGGTAAATAAAAGACTTATTATTACCTAAGAGATATGTACAGACAAACCAAAATCTGATACTATAGTTGGACAAACTACTTCTATGTTCAACAAACAAAAAAGAGTAAACTACTAAGGATATCTTCTCTTTTTTTTGGCAACTCCTTAATTCTAACTTTTTACACATACATTTATCAGCCTACACGATTCAAAAGTTTTCTTTAATTCTTTAAACTCCGCTTCAATTCAAAATCAGAATGTCTAACCTGGTGATGGGTCGATGAGCACGAACAGGAAGATTCTTGCCGGCGATTCCGTTAGCACTGAGAGCAAGAAAATCACCAAATGAGCCAAAGAACACTAGTAACAACGAAATGATACAAGACTAAAATCATAAACTAATCAAAACAATTTAAAATCAAAAAGATTGAAGAGGGAGATTACTCAGATAAGCCTCTCTTGTTAACAACACAAGGATATCCATTACCACCAACCAAATTCTGATTAATCGTGCCCAAAACCCTTCTGTTGGTTCTTGTTTCCACTCCACCAAACTTTCTGGTGCCCATATCACCCTTACCTTTAACTAAACAATGAAAAAGAAAAAACTCAAAAAACAAGTACTCTTTTTACACAAAAACAAATCTAAACCAAATTCTATACCTTGACCATTTGAGTTCTTGATCATGGTAGATTTGTTCTCATCAGTGATAGCCATTTCTTATTCTTGATTACAGCAAAAACCCAAATCAAGAATGGAAAAGAAAAAATGAATCTTTTCGGTTACCCAATAAAGTAAAAGCTCCCAAGATTGAATCTTGATTATATAGAACAAATGAAAAGGAGGAGAAATGGGGGTAATGTGAGAAAATGATGGGTATTTGTCTGGTTAAAAATATATATAATGAAAAAATAACACACAAAAATCAGATACACTCAATCTCTCTCTTTATTCAAATGAAACGGCTAGTTAAAATAAAAATAAAAATAAAAAAGGGAGCCGTTGGATATTAAGCATGACTTCTTTACAGACCAACTAGGTAACTAACGGTCACCAAAATGCTGATTTGTCATGACACTAAGTAGACGTTGCTTTCAAATTAAGTGTAAGAAACTAACATAGTGTAATTTTAGTAAGTATAGTTATAGTATTATCCTAATTAACTTACCGTACTTTAATTAAAATAATTAAATGTTGAAGTCATTTAATAATAATCTAAGTTTTGGGGGTTTGCACTTTTAGTAGACCCATAGAATACAGGTCATAACTCATATGCTGTACGCTCTTGCCCACTTTTGGGCTTTGTGGGAGTAGGGCTCCACTTATTTTTGGCTCCTCTAGTAGTTTCATGAATGATGAAACTTTTTGTGGGTTTTTCTTTTTTTTTTTTTTTTTTGGAAATTTTATATATATACCGACATGTTTACTCTTAATTATCAAAAATCTCAATATTTTTTAAAATCTCCAAAATTCTCAACATTTAACCTCTGATGATACAAGTTAATCACATTAGATACATACTACTGATACATGTATCTAATGTGATTAACTTGTATCATATATTAGATACATGTCGGGTTAACTTGTATCTCAGAAATGGTCTCAAATATGAAATGTTGGGATTTATGTAGTTTTTCAGAACTGGGGGGATTTTTAGAAATTTTGAAAGTTATGATGTTTATTTATGTAATTTTTTTATTTTTTTTTAGTATTAGTAGTAGTACTAGAATGTGCCAAGATGTGAACTAATGCACTAAAATTTTTTTTTTGTGAAATGACTACCATCTTTTTCCTTCATGTGTCTATGTTTTAGTGTTGGTTGAGAGTCGTCTGATTGGTTGACATGGATTTGTGTTATCTAGAAATTTATGAAAAAGTGATTATAAACGATGAATCTGCGTGATACGTTATTCCAGAAATATATGAAAATGTGATTATAAAATCAGAATTACTTATAGATGAGATAACCCTATCATACAAGATATTTGATGATTACGTAGCAAGACAGGGGCACTAAATTGAGAGTGTGCTTATTAATACTTATTTTTGGTTAATTAGTTAATCTTTGTTGTTCATACATAAATAATGATTCATTGAGATGTATTTGTAATTTCAGCTTTAGTTATATGCACTACGTTATCTAGAAATTTATGATAGTGCGGTTATAAATTTATAGTAAGTTCTAAATGAGATAATCCTATCGAACAATTATATTACGACATTTGATGATTGTACAACAAACGACTTACTAAAGATAAACGCATTGATGTAATTGAAGGCGTGCATGTTCCTTACGATCAGTTAATTAGCTAATCTTTGTTGTTCGTACGTAATTAATGATTCGTTGAAATATATTTGGAAGTTCAATCTTGATTATGTGTTATAGGTTATCTAGATATGTATGACATTAAAATGTAGTTATATGATTATAAACTCATGTGACATTAAAATTTATAACCCTAACATATAACTACTACGAGATTAGCTAGACCACATACATAAAACAAGTGCAGTAACTTGAATCTTGCTTGTTATGTATATAATGAAGTTCTTGATACTATATCTATAATTTTATGACAACGTGATTATAAATTCAGAATTACTTATAGATGGGACAACTCTATTATACAACTATTATAACATTTGATGGTTACACAACAAAAAACTTAACAAACAAGTGCAATAACTGTATTGAAAATGTTTGATTGGTTTATTAGCTAATTTTTGTTGTTTATTCCTAGCTAATGTATTTGTGATTTATCGAGATGTATTTATAGTAAGTTCTAGGGAAGATAATCCTATCGTTCAATTGTATTTCGACATTTGATGATTACACAACAAACGACTTACTAAAGACAAACGCATTAACGGAGTTGAAAGTGTGTTTGTTGCTTATGATTGGTTAATTAACTTATCTTTGTTACTCGCATATAATTAATGATTCATCAAAATGTATTTGTAATTTCAATCTTGACTATATATAATAGTATATATGTTACGTAGAAATTTGTGATAACGTGATATAAACTCATGTAACTTTAAAATTAGACAACCCTACGTACAAATATTACCGCATTGGATGGATTATGTAACAAACGGCTTATTAGTAGAACAAGCATATTAACTTAATTGAAGGTGTGCTTGTTACTTATGATTGGTTAATTAGCTAATCATAATTGTTCGTACATAATTAATGATTCACACTTTATTCATTCCTTGTTTCCTTATTTCCGATTGTTTATTTATTTTTTTTTCCTTAGCTGATGTGTTATTTTCTTATTAGTAATATTTGCCACGTCACTAGCGAGTGAATTTCACTCACTCTTAACTTGTTTAAACTTGTCAAATATGTGTTCAATAAACACATTTTTAACTAGGATCAAGTGTTCAATAGGTTACACCTCTAGTGGAGGTCATGTCTAAATGGAAAAAATGAACAAGTTCAAGGAGTTGTATATGCATTTCGTCTTCATTTTTGATTATGTATTATAGGTAATCCGGAAATGAATGACTCTTGTAACATTAAAATGAGACAAACCTATCATATAACTATTTACGACATTGGATTAATTACGTAAGTAAAATACGACTTGAATCATGAATTATATGTATATAATGAATTTCTTGATACGATATCTAGAATTTTAAGAGGACATGAATACACACATTAACTCAACTATGCTTGATGTAAACATTTAAAATTGAAGAACCCAGTGGAAAATATTTCCTAAGGAACTTCCAGGGACCTGTAAAGCTATCTGTTAAAATTTATGACAATAGGATTCATAACTTATAGTATTAACTTTATTAAATGTGACAACTCACTCCAATTGTTAAACCACCACAACGTTAAATAGTGTCAGGTTAATTATCACATTTACTAAAGGCAAGCACATTGACTTGATTACTTAAGCACTATTAAAGTTGGCTTGTACTCGTTTATTAACTATACTAGTGAATTTATTTAAGTTTTCACAACTATTAAAGATATTATTTTCTATAAATTTGATTGAAATAAAATAGATAACTTGTTTATGTGTACGCACACAATATTTGATTTTGAAAGTAGATTAAATCACACACGCAAAAAAAAAAAAAATAGTTAACATAATTACAGTTTAGAAATATGAGTTCACGCTTATAGTTTATTATCATGAAGTTAAATAGAAGATTGAAATTAAAAAAGGAATGCATTAATTAATACTCCCCGAATTTCAATATGTTTAACTAGATTCAATGTATGAGGGTCAAACTCACTAATGTTGGTGTAAATTTTGACATTTCTTTTTAAAATAAAAGTTATATATTTAAAAATTACATAAAAATACAATAATGAACAATCCAAGTTATTTAGAAAGTATTTGAAAAAGTTACCGTCAAACAAATACCATTTGAATCTCTAAATAGTAACCAGGACAAACAAATTTGAGTTGTTAAGCATTAATTGAAAAACCAACGAAGTAGATGCACTATAAATTGCCAGAATTTACAAATACTAGCTTACCAATTCTTAATTCGAAATCCAAACGGTTTTAATTTACTCCCCATTCGCTTTTACTTACCCATTTTGAATTTTGCGAATGCCCCCTTAAAAACGATGATTAATAAAATTATTTTTATCACACTGTCCATATTATTTGATCTACAGTCTTAGGTCTTCAAAAATGATTTGGGAAATAAGTAATTAATGTTGAAGGTAAATAAAAAAATAATAATTATAGTGAAAAATCAATTTTTAAAATATTGAATAAGTAAAAATAAATCGAAGGAGTATATTGATTTAAAAGTAAAGAGAACATAAAATTCAAATTTGATAAACGAGTATTTTAAGGCAAGGTTTATGACATTACTTTTTGGATGGTCATTCAACTTTGTGTTCATTACCCAAAATTATATATTGATTATTTAAAATGACAATTATTTTTAATAAACCGACAATTAAAATAAATCGTACTATAAGGGTTTATGAGCACAAACACGAACATTCACAAACGGAAAGCTTTGACTATATCAATTTAAAATCCTCTTGCAAAATCAGTGTGTTCCTTTTGGTCTGCAAAGTGATTTTTGAAATTTACTACTATATTTATTGTCTTATATGTGTGCACATTATTAGTGTAGCAGGCATGTTCTGACATATTTATAATATCATGTCAAATTTAAAAGTGCATCTCCTTTGCAAGGTTGAATTAAAGTAATTAGTAAAATGATTTATACAAGAGAATGGAGAAACATCCCCTTTTTTCCATCCGGCATTTGATATTCACTTAGAAATTCAATTTCATACTCAAAGCTCAAGCTCGGTGTCACGATCTGAGCCGGGGCTCTGGTCGCGACGGGTATCCCGAACCACAAAGACCCCCGAAACACCCTTGTAACTCCCCAATTCACTAGTGATATTGTCCGCTCTGAGCCTAAGCCCGCACGACTTTAAAACGCGTCACTAGGGAGTAAGACTTTCTTACTTTTATACCCAGCATCCCTCCAGTGTTTTGTCAATGTGGGACTTTTTCCTAAGTTGAGGTGTTATACTCAGAATCTCTAATTAAGAATGAATTAGTTGTTACCAATCCACCGTAATTCCTTTTCATTATTTTCACTTAAGTGTGAATCCTTTTCATTTTCTCAACTCTACTTTTCCCCTTCCCTTTTCATCCAACTGTCCTTGTATATACACTAATAAGTATAAAATTCTTAAGAATGATTTTCTCAGAGAATTATTGCTACATTGGAAATTTGAAATAGTTTGGAACAGGTTCTGACACAGTCTGGGAGTACTGAGGAGTAAGGACCATGTGAGCAATTGGTAATCTGTTAAAGGCACGTGCACATTTATTCTACTTCTTCACATTTTGTTGTTTGTATTATCTTCGTACAACTAGTTCTTTCGTTCAGTACTCTCTTTGCAACTATAAGCTAACTAGTTCCATATTACGAATTTTAGATGCTGCACACATAGGGTCATTTGCACTTTTATCCCTATTTGTTTTGGTATTCAATTTTTGCCTTTCAAGGAAAATACATTCTTCCCAGAACGTAGTTTATATTTTTACATTATAATATCCCACAAGTTATACCCCATTTGGCATAAGTTTAATTTCTAAGGGCAAAAATTAAGGGCCGGCGTATTTAACGGGCAAACCATGCAATTAAATGGCATGAAACAAGATGAGCATAAGTTCAATTTCTAAGGGCAAAAATTAAGGACCGACTTATTTGACGGGCAAACCATGCAATTAAATGGCATGGAAACAAGATGACACGTTATATAGTCAAGGCCAAGAGTATCAACATCTATTTTTTAAAATTTATTTGATTCTCAAAATAAAATTTTGGGACAGAAAGAGTGTGTGTATCTTCACGAAAGTGACTTCAGTTTACGCTTAAAATGAATGACGAGAAGACGAGAAAAGGTACTTCAAAGATGAAAATGAACTAGTACCAAAATTGAAGCCTACAATTTGTTAAATAATTACTATGTCAAAAAATGGCAATTGCGACCCCTTAGGCATTAACACTATCTATTGCCATGTACATGAGATCTAGATACTCCTCTGGTAAAAAGGGATGAAACAAGGTAAGACACACCTGTGGGTTCTTCTATTACTCCTTTTTGATGAAGATATAATTTTACATGATACAAAGTTAAACTCACCTCCTGAAAAGATCTGAAAGTGTTCGTTTTTCTGCTTTTGGTTTACTCTTCTCATCAGCTAACTTACCCCCTTGCAAATCCCGTTTTCTGCTATGTAAGGACTCACTCTTTTCCTCGTTCTGTTCTTGTGAGGAATCACGCTTCTCTTTTGAATCGTGATGCTTGGTAGTCACACCATTGTCAACATTGCATAAAGGCTTCAAATGGTTTACTGAAGTCTGCTGACACTTATTGCCTACCTTTTGCCCTTTTTTGTGGTGCGGCCCTTGATGCTTTACCCTTTCAAGAGCCATTCTTGTTCCATTCTGCGGCAATGCACCATTCTCACCCTTAGTTTTCTTCTTAGATACAGCATCCCCGTTATCCAGTTTCTGACTAAGAGATTCTATATCATGCTTCTCAACAGCCTTCTCCTTCGATTGCTTGCCAATAACCGACTTCCGCTTCTCAGCTTTATTATGCTTAATTTCAGAACTTGCATTGGGCTGATTATCAGCTTCACACACGAACTTCTTTTTCTTGAACTCCACATTCGGTTGATTATCATCTTCACACATGAATTTCCTTTTCTTTAACTCCACATTTTCACCAATTTTAACCAAGGTATGTTTGATCACTTCACTACCCGGAATGACCCCAGGAGCTATAGTATCAAGGATGACTCTACCAAGAACGAACCTAGTCTCACGCGTTTGTCCTTTCCCAAGCAGAGTATAATCTATCTCAAAAGTATTCCTACTGGTTTGGAGAGATCTAACATCTTCTATCAGAACGTCAAAAATTACTGCAACGCCCTTCCTCATGTTCTTTGATACAAACACCTGAATATAAAATATCTCATAAAATAGTCGATCAATGTCTACAACAATAGAGCAATCACCACTGCAGGCTTTAAAAACGATGAACACCATAAGAAATTGACAATTTTTGAACACTGCTTGTTGTTTTACTTTATTCAGAGCAAAAAGAAGAATCATGACAAAATAGGTTGGCAGAGGCAGGAGCTTCTGCTAAATCACCATCTCTAAAATGTAAAAGCTGAAGTGATATTTCCCGATGAATATAATGAGACCTTAGCTAAATAAATATTCCAGTATTATTCAGAGAAAAATGACTAAATCAGTGCCCACTTTCGGATGAAAAATGATGAATTTGATTCACAGGTGAAAAAGTTGGCATTCAAATGGACATATACTATTTTTCACATTAGTCCAGTATTACTCCAAAGCGTGACAAGGGTACAGAACAAATATATTGGGTGTTCAATAAAGTTAAAAAAAAAACAGCCGTACGAGTTAACAGTTTCCTCAAACTAGATCTAGAAGCTGAAGTAGGTTTACGTACCAAACCAGAGCATGGGGAACCTGGGAACCTGGACATTGCTTCCTGGAGGCTGTCCTTATCAGTCAAAATGTCTAGAGAATTTTGCACTAGCACTGCCAGCTCTGTAACTCTTTCCACAAGCTCATCATCTGATATGGAGTCCTGAGAATCTGACATTTCAGGTGCATAAATAGATGCAGCATCAGAGTGTCTTCTAGCAAATTTAACACCTTCCTTCCAATTTCCATGGTACAACAAAGAAGCAAAAGTCAAGACGACATATGCCTCTTGCGGATTAGTTATTAGTGCTAGATGAAATGCCAAGAGTGCAACCCTGCCCAAATACATCAATCAAAAGGAAAAATATCATCAAGTATCCTAGCCACTAGAAGCCAATTTCTCAACACTAGCTCAATAAATTTAAATCAACTTACCACAAACTATCATGAGCAGGTCGACCACAGGTGACTAATTGATCCATACTGGAAAATAGTTTCTGCAGAATGTTCAGACCAATAAATTTAATGCGTGAAACACTGTTGAAAACTCAAGAAAACATGCATAAGGCGAAAAGACAAATATGCCAGGCATAAGTGTGTACATGTGCTCGTATGTGTGGGGTTGGGGTTGGGGTGGGGTGGGGGTGGGGGGAGCTAGATTTCAGGAGGATGCATGGAAGCAAGAAGTCTAGAGAAAATATGTAGACAAACATAGGAAGAGCTGACATCAAATACGTGACAAAGTATATAGAAGGAATTGTACAAATTTATGGAGTAAAAACCAATACAAGACAGGAAGATATACCATCAGCATATCAGAACTTTCACTCAACTGTTTGTCAGACTGTTGAGCAAGGTGTGCTGCCTGTAAATGACACATTTACTCGAGTATAAGCTACTGTCCTGAACCAAAAAATCACGAAACTCACATCATACCAAAATGAAATGAAACAATATGACATACATGAAATGGTAGAAGCATTCCAAGGATGTTGTATCTCTGAAGTAAAGAAAGAGAAGGCTCTGCAGCTCCATAAGACAGCATATAGTTGACTTCCATCATTAGTCTAGACTGCGTAAGAAAAAATTAAGGCCATGCAGAAAAAAATATTAAAAACCAAGAAGCAGTTAAATAGAAAGATTCCATTGTGGTTAGGAACCTTTTTAGTGTCAGGAATGTCAAGCAATGAGAAGAAGGTATAATAGCATAGAGAAAGCTAAAGAATAGGAAGGTTAAAAGAACAAACGGGAGTAATTAAATAAGTTAACAATGGTTTTTCGAATTTGTTCATACCTTGTCCAATTTCATTATGGACAATGAGAGTTTGTGCATAGCACTTTCAATCTCCACTGATAAGGACAACTTGAGGCGAGCAGCCAGTCTCAAACCACGCAGGATCCTAGCTGAGAGACAAAGAAAATTCAGGATAAGTTGCATCAAAAATTAAGAAAAGGAACGCATTGGGGTAAATTCATCTGACTCGTCTTCTATTTTTCAATTCAACAGCCCTACTACCTCCTCCTCAACTTTTAGAAATGCATACTCTTACTAGTAAACCTTTGAAAACAATTTTCACGTTCACTCGACATAAAGAATGATGTTCAGTTGGTTCACAATAGACAGATATAGTCGATGGGATAGTGTTTTTAATGTACATACAGTATTTTTTTATAAGTGATGGAATGAAGAATATGACGTTTTCCATCAAAACCTTTCACCAAACTCTTCAACTCATCGTGCTACTTCCAAGTTTATGCCTAATGGCAGATTCACCACCCCGAATCCACAAGCACACTAGCAATCCACCCAGGGAGCATTATTGCCCGCATCTTCACGCACAACTCCGCCCTTTTCACCAGCATGCTACTAGCATTCTTCCTCTCCCCAACAAAGTGGCACAAGCACCAAAGCCAACCTTCCTCTCTGATGAAACAACAAGCCCCATTCCAAATATCCAAGTTCCTCAATCCTTCGGTGAGGTGAATTTCGACAAGAATGATCCATCCACCATATATTACTTAAAAATACAATCCGGCATTAAAGATCTAATACAGAGTGATCCTTTTCTTCACAAACAAGTTGTGCAGGAACTGTTAACAAAGATTTGTAAAACAATGAATAATAATTATTAAATTATTTAGGGCACATCTATTTTTGGTCAGACATTTGATTTATTATATTAAAAACAGGACACACATGTACAATCTAAAACAAGTATTAACAATCTGTTTCCAATAATAACCTTCTTTTTAAATTCAACAATATCCTTGGTTACAATGTCACTTCTTTCTTATCATCAAGAACGATACAACTAAACTCAATCTCAAACTAGTTGAGGCCGACTGTATAAACAAAAAACTACAGGATCAATATCAATGTATAATGCGCGAAATATAGTTCTAATCCTCAAGGCAAGGCAAATCTCTAAGACAGTTGCACCTACCACAATCCTCTTTAAATGACAAGTGTGCGGGCTTCAAAGTCCTTAACTGCATAAATATGACAAAAGATTTTGTAAATTCCAAAGCACATCAAAATGATTGGACCTTCACATATTTGAAGTAAAAGAATTTCACCTGTAAGGATTTTAAGTCCACCATTGCATTGGCATAATCATAGATTGTATTCACGGATGGATCAAAAAATAAACTGTTTCAACAATTTTACAAACACGAAAAAAAAGTTAACCAACACCACAATAAACTGTTTCCACAATTTTACAAACACAAAAAAGAGTTAACAAACACACAAAATGAGTCAACTAGCACCACATATTCAAAAAATTAAGAGATCCACCACAAAACAAGAAAAAAGATATACTTTTAAACTGCAGAGGAAGCATGTATAGACTGTAAACTTTTTTTATTATCAAGACCCCCCCCCCCCCCCCCCCCCAAAGGATAGTGGCCCGCCCCACTACCCTTCTCCACTTAAATACCATACTTTTGTCCATGGCGAGGTTTGAACCCGTGATTTGTGCCTAACCCACACATCATGTGCTATGCTCTTACCACCAGAGGATGGGACATCTAAGACTGCAATTTCGCCAATGTCATCTACTATGATAACTGTGTCTACAGAACTAAGAAAGGGCATTTTCCACCATCCCACAATATGGTATATCTCTACTTTTTCGGAGATAGTGGTATGGACTGCATACATTCTACCCTCCCCAGATCCCACTATGTGGAAATATACTGGGTTTGTTGTTGTTGTTGCTACAATATGGTATATGAGGACAAGACTTGTTATGTCATGTCATTGATAGCTTTGTAAATAATAAATTAAATAATAAGCCTAAGGCAAAATCAATTCTTCCCAGGATACTCGTATAAAAAACTGATATCACTATTTTATCTACTAACATAGATGGTGGACTCTCTTCCATTAAGTGGGGTCACACAAAGACCAAACAGATTGTTTCTGACTAAGCTATCCAAATTGGTAGAATGCTCTTATATTACATTGCCAATTGACATATCACTAACAGATAAGAGGTAACAATAATTGAGGAGGTCCATAAAGTAAAGACTTATGAAGAGGCACTTAAGAGGGACGGCGATAATTCATAGAGTTGGACAGGTAATTGTTTTTGTCAAAGAAGTTGAGAATCAAACCAAAACTTTTAAGGCAATGTGTGAACTAGAAAGGAAAATTATTTTACCCTTCTCTTTTAAGTATTATTTAATTGAATCTCATAAACCTATACAACAAGAATTACTGACAAAATATTTAAAACATCATAAACCTCTTGGAAGTCCTCAAATAGTGATACACAACTCATCCTCCCACACATTTAACTTGAACTTGGGCCCACAGGAGAACTTCATGCGAACTTCCAACTGTCAGAAATGGCGAACCAAAGATTGGATCTAATACCACGTAAAACAATTAATGCATTCAACCTAAAGCGTTGAGCCAATTAGTGTAGTAGTCAATACCTTTAAACTCCTTTGGAAGGGCACACAGAACTCATTTGAGGCAAGTGATAGCTAAAACAACATTTTGAGTAATTTTATGTCAATTTTGCATTTTACAAACAAAACTGTTTTCCATGCTTTCATGTGATTTGGAAGAGACTGGAGAGGCTCTTCAAGAGACAATTATTAACATGCGAATAATATCCCCAATAATATTGATCCACAATAGTTCAATCAGGATAAGGACATACGGAGGGGTTCTAATCAGTCCTGGAAACCAAAACAATTTTCCAACAACAACCTCCACAGCTTTCCGATAAGAATGTAGCCCTTTTTTCCTAGCAACATATTTTGTTTTTTGAAAACCGTTCCATTCTAAATTATTTTGGCCGTTCAAAAATACACTTAATAGCAAATAAAGATTTTTGGCAATTTTGATACTCCCTCCGTTTAAAAAAGAATGACCTACTTTCCTTTTTAGTCCGTTTCAAAAAGAATGACCCATTTCCTTTTTTGGCACACTTTAATTTCAACTTTCCACATGCCATATTTTGGACCACAAGATTAAAGAGCATTTTGGTACATTTAACACAACTTTAATTTAAGGCTACAAGATTCAAAAATCTTCTTTATTTTCTTAAACTTTGTGCTAAGTCAAAATAGGTCATTCTTTTTTAAACGAAGGGAGTATATTAATTTTTTTTTAGCTTTTTTGTACAATGCAAATTTTTCACAAAACAAAACGCATAAACACATTGGTTTCCAAAATAAAAACCAGATCAACAACATACTTGCTTTAGAACAACGCCGACTAAGGCTATTTTCAGTTCCATCATCTTTTTTACTGCGACATATTCTAAATGATAAGATCAAACTGATAGAATCAGGTGAACCAGTGATCTTGTAAAGCTACAAGACCTTATGCAACAATTTGCCTAGCTACACCTATAATGAAGCCAGTTATTAGGCCTCAATTTCTCATACTTCTACTTCCCACCTTGGAGTGTCCAATAGTAACTTCCAACTTCTTAGTTGGAGCTCTACACAAGGCAATGTTTTTCTTTCTCAACCACTTTCTGATCGAAAAGGATGTTGACAAAGCTTGATGATTCATCCAAAAGTAGGTTCAGGTGCATTTATGATGTCATCAGGACCCCAGTAGGGAATCAAACACGAGACATTGTAACACCACCTCTCCACAAGATAGAAAACATAAGGACATTGTTGCACTACCACCGGATTAGTAAACTTATCGCTTTTATTCCGTTACTAATGAAGGTTATGATTCAACATTGCAAATAAGCACCATATTAGGTTTCTAGATATTAACTGAGGACCACAACATGGGGAAATCAAGTATGGCAGTGGTGCAGTGCACAGCATAGAACCTACATCTACATGACTGCCACCTCTATGCCGCACTGCATTCCTCCATTTTTCTGTCAAGACCTTTGCCCACTATCTCCTACCGTTCTGCAATTATTATCTTTTCCATTATTTCTGAGCATAGATCAACACAATTACTCAAAAAAATGTAAATGTGTGATTAAAACAACAATTTGGCCCTTTCTTTGGGCTTTGGCTGCCTACATAGATATTCATTTTGAGTTGGTGGTAGTAATAGGAAGGAGACCAGACATTGAAAACCAAAACAAACTTGAGTCCAGCAGTAGAATAACAGCCTACAAAGCCTTCCAGATCCTCCCTTTCCCAGGGAATAATTTATAGAATAGAAATTAGATTTAGCTCCATTTTCTAAAAGGAACAAAAAGTAAAGAGATACCTGTTAACAGTGAAGTCTCGGCGCATTGAATCCTTCCAGATAATGAAATCCTTCTGATGAAATTCCTTTGGCATTTTAGGAACAAAATGTTTCTCTCTTTTTCCGGTTTCTTTTGCTGCAGTACCAAAACTTGATACCTGAGAGATGGAAACCCGAATTCTTCACTAATTAAATATGTATAGTTTGTGAAAGATCATAACCAACATATCTAGGCCATCTAGGAGAAAAAGATTTCACATCTGTTGTCTATCCAATATAAATTCAAAGGGAGGTCAGCACTCATCACCAATGGAAGTTATTCAATGAGTGTTCTCCTTTTCTTAACCACTGGACTATAGTTTTGATCAAAATGATAAACTTAAAAAAGAAAAAAAATTGAATAGTAAGACTACATCACTTCTCACTTCTCAAGTCACTTTAATGATTTTCATTTTACAGCAAGTACCTACGTATAACAAAAAGATAAGTATACAAAAGTGAGATAGAGCATGCTCATGCACAAACATATAAGTATAGAATGTGCAACAGACCTATAGCACCTACCTCCACAATAGAACCATTGACATGTACTCTACATATTGGAAACCGTCGTCCAACAACTATTGCACGATGAAAACGCCTTTTTATCTATGACAAATAGAACACACAGACATAAATATCAAATCATGGGGGCGAGTAGGCAGTAGCTGAAACCAAACATGACTGGCTCGTTGTTAGGATACTATTCGAATGTATCTCGGACCTGCGGAAACGTTGCAGTTGTGATTACATCAAAATCTTTTGGTATTCTACTGAGAATTAGATCTCTGACACATCCACCAACCAAGTAAGCATCAAACCCTGCATATTGCAACTTTTTGTCAAAGGCTAACCTTCACGCAGTGAGATATCTGAATATGAACACACATGCAAACTAAGTAATGTCATGACAAGGGTCAAAATTTTATCCTCGAGCCACTTCAACCAAGGAAAAATATGATTAAGCTAGTATCTTATCGTGTGGCTCTTTATATAGTAACTATCTTCAACCGAGAAATCCGGTCAAATAACTACGCATCATTTGAAACAATAAGTATCACCTCCACTTTGAAGAACCTTCAGAACAATCGACGCAGATTTTGGTATCATGGAGCTACGTATCCCAAACTCTCCCGAGTAAAGTTTCCTCCATTTTGAGAAGTCAATTTCACCTGCATCATCATCACCACAAATCATAGCGTTACTCCTAATCACATAAACCAGCATTCACCTTACTTGCAAACCATCGCCACTCCTAACGCAATGGATCACTTAACAGGGCACGTTTAACAAACAGCTCATAAGAATGAGTGCTTACCAGTCTCAACTACAGAGCCAGAACCCATATTAGCAGAATGCTGTTTCCGAGTTCTCGCTTTAGAAGACGTGTTGTGATTAAATTTCTGAAATTGTACAAAAATGTTACTACTATAAACTGTTCGACAATTTGCCTGAACGAAATAACATTGGCCTGCAACGAGCTAATTAACTTAGTTACCTGAAAGGCAAGAAAGGCTTTGAAGCGCGAAAGCAAGTAATTGGCTTTGGTTTGTTGAGCTAGCGCCGCCATTAATTTTATAAAATTTATAGAAGCATTGTTAAAGCGGGATCAAGAAAAGGGCTCCTCTTTGGCTCTTTTTGAAGGCCGATGCCAACAACAACAAAAGGACCAACGTTTGCGACTTTGCAATAAAAAGAAAGTTTGGGTTAATGGCAAGAACGCATCTTTTGAGAGCCTTAACTTTTTTAACGGAAAATGACAAATATATCGTGGAACTATGCGTATATATACTCATATTTTGAATAAATATATCTTATCGTTAATAAAATGGTACGTATATACCCAAACTGAGCATAAAATGTCGAAAACTGAATTACCGAATCAAAATTTTGGTTATTGGTATTCAGCATTTGGTGTAAAATTTCAACATTTCAGTATTGAGTTTCGTACAAGATATTAATACCATTCAGTATTAGATATTTACTGAATTATTGAATATGCATATACATGTGCATATACATATACATATACATATACGTGTATATGTATATAATATGATATGTCTAACTAACCCAATAGATAATAGTATTAGACATCCCAAAATCTCTTGGATCTTTATAATATATTCGTAAAAAGCACCAAAAAGAATGCTACATAGGGTTTCTATTGAATATACTCTTTGAAGTTTAAATGTAATTTGCAAATCTCCAACTTTAATATGATATTATCAAATACCGATCGAACCGAAGTTTAATTTACCGATTATCGAATTATCGTATCGGTGTTTAAAAGTATGGTATGTGGTATCTATTCTCAAATATCGATTATCGAATTGCCGAACTTAAACTTTGAAAATACCGAACCAAATACCGCATGCCCACCCCTACTCCTCACACTAACGGTAGGAGCATATGTGTACCCCAAAGTATGATGGAGGGTATATACGTACCATTTATCATAGTTTAAAGGGTATTTGTCCCTTTTCGTTTTAATTTTTTTATCTCAAATAATTAACCCAAACTCACTACCCAACCCAATAAACCCAATACCCGACCTGATCCCAATAAAATTCAAGAGATGTCTATCTAACAGACGCGTTTTTCCTACCCATATAACAATATATACACAAAAGACAATAACACTCACTATTACAATTTTAGGAAAAATTTACTAATCCACAACATCCAAAAATAACACCAAATAAATTGAACATGATACGTGAATTCCTAGCTCGAGACCTTTCACACGAAGCCAAGCACGTGAGTTGCAACGACTCCAAGCCTTGTTCACATTCTTGGCCATGTGTGAGGCCCTTGTGAGCCCATCTAAGGGCCTATATTTAATAAAATGTAAAGAGGCCCACCAAAACATCCCAAACCCACCCACTTAAATGCCAAGGGTAATTTGGTCTTTGTCCCTCCTTTCTAAGTGACTATATAAGCCATGTAATAGGGATAGTCTTGCTTTAGTTCATTCTTATTATTCAAGAAACAAAGACTTGTAAATTTTTTACTTCTCTTTCTCATCATTTGGAGAGGCCAAAACCAAATTCTCACTAGTAAAGTGATACTAGTGTTGTATCTTGGCTAGAAACTAGGTTCTTGAGGTTCTTTGAGTTCCTCTTGGTCCAAGTAAGAACTTGGTATTGATATTTTGTTAGTCTTAGGGTCCTTTCTCTTGTTAGGCTTCTTAGATTAATGAATATTGTGTGTCAAGTTTCTATCTCTTTCTTTGTAAATCTTGTTAACATTGTATTGTTGAATATAAAAGTCTAGTGAAGCTGTGTGGGGATCTTTCGATTCACTAGCAATATTGTCTTTGTTGTTCTTGTTGTTAAACTCACTTTTCTAGTTCAAACAAGTGTTGAAAGCCTAGTGAAACCGTGTGTGGCCATTTTCGATTCACTAGCACTTTGTTGTTCATCTTGTTGTTCTTGTGTTGGTTGGAATTTCTTGATACACACTTAGCATTGTATCATTTGGTATCAAAGCTCAAGGCTAGGTTTTGTTCTTACAAGAACAATCTTGGAAAGCTCTTACTAAAAAGTGTGTTCTTGAATATTTTGGTAAAAAAAATTCATTGTAGATCTACAAAAGTTTTACTTGTTTAGTTGTTTCTTGTGTTGGTTTCTTTCTCATCAACACAAAGGGTGTCTAAATCTAAAGTTGAGCTTAATGAAAAAGAGAATTGTGTTGTGAAAAAAAAGAAAAAAAAAACTTGGAAGTGACCATTGTGGTGTATTGTTGTTGTGTTCTTGAAGGTGTTGATGTTGTGTTCATCCTAAACTTCTCCTCATCTTATGTCTTAACTTCTATAAAGATAGATAGATCCAAAAAGGTTGTAAGACAAAATTGAAAATTGTTTGTGAGAAGACTTGCCAACATCACCTTTTCAAGACTTGACAACCACTTTTCCTCAAAACAAGGAACCTTGTCTTGTGGGACTAGTGAGGTCAAACATCACCTTTTGAGTTTGAAAAAAAAAAAAAGAAAAAAAAAAGGGGGTTTGAAAAATGTTACAACACTTTATGTTTTCCATCCCAATAACAAGTTATCCATTACAAAAGATCTAAGGGGACTAAGACTTCAAGTTGATGAACTATTTATGTGGACCCGCGGCCATTGACATGCTGCCACGTCACCCTAGTTACTGTACACGTGATAATTAAGCTCAAATTTGGATGTTCTATTTTCTAATTATTGATTCCTAGTTTCCTCTAATTGACTTAAGAACTAATTAACAAACTAGTACATTCCTACTAGCTTGTCAATTAGTCACTTGAAGACTTGTGTTCGTGTCAACGTTTGTTTGTGTGTTTTTGTCGTTTGAATACGTTGTAACTCTTGGCTCTAGTCCGACGAGAATTCTTTGAGTTTCAAACAAGAATCCATTTTGGGCAAGAGCATACTCATACCTTACGGATTCACGGGTTCCTATCCAATCTACAACTCTTGTGGAACTTGAGTGTGAGTGAACCAAGAAAGTGTGAGTGAGGAGAGGGATTTTAAACTAACTTGTTTGTTGCTTGTGTAGGTGATACCTTGATAATGGAGGGAACCAAGCCTCAAACCGTGGATTCTAATGAAATGGAGAATATGAGGGTCACTCTTGAGGCTATGACCCGAGCTCTTAAAAGGTTGAGTACGGAAGTGGGGGCCATAAGGGGAGAAGTGACAACTATTAGTGGGAGGTTAGAAAAAGTGGAGAGTCAAAGGAACTCTCGTCCTTCTACTGGTCGACATATTTCGTCAAGTGGACATGATAGAAATTCCTCCGCCACCGTTACTCCCGAAACATGGCCACAATTGTCAAATCCTTCACTAGCTCCACTAAATACCGCAAGCCAAACCACTTATAACCCTCTAAACCGAGACTCCAATAGACCAACCCATTCCCAAATGTCTCAAGTTCCGCAAGAGGTACTCGGACGTCAAATGCCTCCACAAAATCTGAACCCCCCCTTCCAAGCTCCACTAAACCAAAGACCACCACCTCCACAAAATCCAATTCCTCCGAATCAAGTTCCAAATGTCCAAAATCATCCCGTCCACCTTGAGGAATATGGTAGAGAGAATTATGAAGGGTATAGAGCCTTTGACGATGCCTACATGAGGGAGGAAGAGATGAGAGAAGGTCGTGTGGATCCAAGGAGATATCGAGGGTATGGAGAAAGGGAAAATCGACACCTAGAGAGAGACGTAGGCATCAATACCATCAAATTGAGCCTACCTATCTTTAAGGGTAAAAGTGACCCCGAGATGTATCTTGCTTTGAAGTGACGTGTGATAAAGTGTTTCAAGTGAATGATATCTCGGAGGAGAAGAAGAGTTGTTATGCCATAGCTCATTTTGAAGGCTATGCTAACACTTGGTGGGAATACGTCAAACAGTTCGGCAACGAGTTGGTAGAGGGACAACCACCACCATAGTTTCGGTTGAGGTACCTAATGAGGCAACAGCATCTTCCCAAAATTTATCGTCATAAGTTGCTTGCTAGGTTGTAAAATTTGTGACAAGGGAATCGAAGTGTTATGGCATACTATGACGAGTTTCAACAACTCATGTTGAAGCTTGATCATCGGGGAGAACAAATTGGCCATGACATCATTCGGTTCAAGTGTGGGTTGAACAAAGAGATCTCCACTCATTTGACGATTCACAAGTTTGATACCGTTGAAGGAATTTTCCAAGCGGCTCTTGAGATTGAAAGGGAGCTTAAAGAGACGTCGTTCGAGGCAAAGGGACCATCAACCTCGGGTTGGCCGAGGAGCAAAGATATGGTTCAACTATCTTCAGGTTAGCCTAAAAACAAGGACCAACCCGCCACTACAAGGTTGTCCGAGCCTAAAACAATCTATAAATTTCCTCCCCAGCAAGAAGCTCACAAGTATCCTAATCCTAAAGGGTTCCAATATTTCATGTGCCAAGATTGGGGACATAAAGCCAATGAATGTCCAAACCGGCGCAATGTGATCCTAAGGGAATGGAGATTGTATTACCTTGTTGAGAAAATGGGTCTTGAAAAAGAAGATAATGAGGCCGAGCCTCAAGATGGAGAGAAACCCGAAAATAAGCCACATGATGATGATGATTATGAGGATGCTTATCCACAAGAAGGGGAGTGCGTGGTTCCAAACTTTGTAGTGAGGCGTGCCATGATTAGTAAGGTCGTAGATGACCCTAGCCAATGGGAGAATTTATTCCATACTTAATGTCTTGTGAAGGGAAGTTTGTGTACTATGGTGATAGATAGTGAAAGTTGTGCGAATGTGGTTAGTGTTGCAATGGTGAACTTCTTGAAATTGCCGAATACACCTCACACCAGTCCTTACAAGTTGCAATAGTTGAATGAATGTGGCGAGTTTAAGGTCACAAGGCAATTTGTGATACGTTTTAAGGTAGCCAACTACTATGACGAGGTGCTTAGTGATGTGATACCAATGCAAACTTGTCACTTGTTGTTAGGAAGGCCTTGGCAATACGATAGGTCGACCAAACATGATGGAAGGTCCAATCGGTATACACTGATAAGGATGGCCGAAAGGTCGCTCTTCATCCATTATTGTCTTCCCAAGTGAATTAATTATACCAAAATATGTGGAAATTGAGGGAAAAGGGAAAGAAGGTCGAGAGTGAGGGGAAAAGAGAGGAACCCGAGAGTGAGGAAGTAGGGGAAACCGAGGGGCTCCTAATTTCTAAGGGGCAAGGAAGTGTGGTGATGATGTCTAGGAGGAAAGAATTATTTGTGGATCATGACAAGGACACTCCGATGCTCCTCTTGGCTCATTGTTTTAACACTAATGCCACTAACATTCCCATTTCTCCTCCTATTTCTCATGTTTTGCAGGATTACGAGGATGTCTTCCCAAAGGAATTACTGCAAGGATTGCCCCCACGTCGGCGAATTAAGCACCAAATAGATTTTATGCCGGGTTCACAATTGCCCAACAAACTGGCTTATAGGAGCAACCCGATGGATACCAAAGAATTGCAACGCCAAGTTCAAGAACTCCTCAACAAAGGATATATCAAGGAGAGTATGAGCCCTTGTGCGGTTTCGGTGCTACTAGTTCTCAAGAAAGATGGGACTTGGCATATGTGCGTTGATTGTCGAGCCATCTACAAGATAACAGTAAAATATCGTCACCCTATTCCTAGGTTAGATGATATGCTTGATTAATTGAGTGGTTCATGTTTGTTTTCTAAAATTAATTTGAGGAGTGGCTATCACCAAATTCGTATGCAACCGAGTGATGAATGAAAAACCGCCTTCAAGACCAAATTCGGTCTCTATGAATGGATGGTTATGCCATTCGGCCTAACAAACGCTCTAAGTACTTTCATGAAGCTAATGAATTATGTGACGAAGCCATTTATCGAAAAGTTTGTTGTTGTTTATTTTGATGATGTATTGGTGTATAGTAAGTCCTTAGACGAGCATGTAAAGCATTTACAATGTGTGTTTGATGTCCTCCGAAAGGAGAATTTATATGCAAATCTAGAAAAGTGTTCTTTTGGTGTCCATGAGGTTGTATTTCTTGGGTTTGTGGTGAGCTCAAGAGGGGTCGAAGTGGATGAATCTAAGATTGACGCCATTAAAAATTGGCCAACTCCCAAAACCGTAGGTGAAGTGAGAAGCTTCCATGGGTTGGCTAGTTTTTATAGACGTTTTATTACAGGATTTAGCACCATTGCCGGCCCCTTGACCGAAGTGATTAAAAAAGATCGGCCTTTCAAGTGGGGAGATGAACAAGCTAAGGCCTTTGAGGACTTGAAAGCTATGCTCATCTCGGCCCTTTTGCTACAATTGCCGAATTTTCACAAGACTTTTGAGGTCGAATATGATGCAAGCAAAGTCGGCATAGGCGCGGTTTTAATGCAAGAATTGAAGCCTATTGCCTACTTTAGCGAAAAGCTCAAAGGAGCAACTCTAAACTACTCTACATACAATTTAGAGTTGTATGCCTTTATTAGAGCCTTGACCACTTGGAAACATTATTTGTGGCCTAAAGAATTCGTGATCCAAACGGATCATGAATCCTTGAAGCATCTACGGGCACAAGACAAGCTTAACCGGTGGCATGCCAAATGGATTGAATTTCTTGAACCTTTCCCTTATATTATTCAATATAATAAGGGTAAAGACAATGTGGTTGCCGATGCTTTGTCCCGAAAACATGTGTTTGTGTCTACTTTATCGTCTAAGTTGATGGGGTTTGAAATCCTCAAGTCTTTATATCCCGAGGACCCTCACTTCGCTCCTATTTATAGGGAAAATGAAGAGTTGGAAAGGGATAGGTAGGTTACGGATAGGGGTTCACATCCCTATACCAAATTTGATGGATACTTGTTTAAAGGTAGACGATTGTGTGTTCCCTCAAGTTTGTGGAGAGAATTATTTGTGAGGGAAACACACAATGGCATTCTAATGGGCCATTTTTGGGGTCGAGAAGACCCTCGGAATTTTGGAAGAACAATTTTATTGGCCTAGAATGCTCAAGGATGTGGCTCGAATTTACAGCCAATGTGTTAAGTGCAAAGGAGCCAAGTCACGGCTCCAACCCCACGGGTTGTACACCCCATTGTCCACCCCTTTGCATTTTTGGCTTGACATATCAATGGACTTCATGTTGGGATTGACGAAGACTAGAAGGGGGCAGGATAGTATTTTTGTCGTGGTGGATCGGTTTTCCAAGATGGCTCACTTTTTTCCTTGTTCTAAATGTGATGATGCGCCTAGCGTAGCCTCTTTGTTTGTTGATAATGTTGTAAAACTTCATGGTGTTCCGAGGACCATAGTGAGTGATAGGGATTCTAAATTCCTAAGCCACTTTTGGAAGTCCATTTAGGGTACACTCAGTACTAAGTTGTTGTTTTCGACTTCATGCCACCCATAAACCGATGGCCAAACGGAAGTAGTAAATACGACCTTAGGGTCTATGCTACGGTCCATGGTTAAAGGAAAAATGACTTTTTGGGAGGAGCACTTACCGTTGATTGAGTTTGCTTATAATTGTGTTATACACTCGAGCACGGGGATGACACCCTTTGAGTGTGTATACGGCATCAACCCCCTCACCCCTTTGGATTTAACCCCTTTGTCAAGTGATCTTGTGATAAGCTTAGATGGAAGAAAATGGGCCGATGCCATGAAAAAGCTACATGAGAAGGTGAGGTTGCGGTCAGAGAAAAAAAACCAAGAAGTTGCGAGGCGAGCCAACAAATGAAGAAGAAAGCTTATTCTTGAACCGGGAGATTGGGTGTGGGTGCACCTAAGGAAGGATAGATTCCCATCTCAAAGGAATGCTAAGTTGATGCCACGGGGTGATGGCCCGTTCCAAGTATTAGAAAGGATCAACGACAATGCCTACAAGATTGATCTACCCCCGAAATATCAAGTGCACAACACTTTTAACGTGTGTGATCTCTCTCGGGTGGAAACGTTGGAGGATGGCAATGAGCCAAATTTGAGGACAAATTCCCTTCAAGATGGAGAGGATGATACGGGAATTCCTAGCTCGAGACCTTTCACACGAAGCCAAGCACGTGAGTTGCAACGACTCCAAGCCTTGTTCACATTCTTGGCCATGTGTGAGGCCCTTGTGAGCCCATATAAGGGCCTATATTTAATAAAATATAAAGAGGCCCACCAAGACACCGCAAACCCACCCACTTAAATGTCAAGGGTAATTTTGTCTTTTCCCTCCTTTCTAAGTGACTATATAAGCCATGTAATAGGGATAGTCTTGCTTTAGTTCATTCCTATTATTCAAGAAACAAAGACTTGTAAATTTTTTACTTCTCTTTCTCATCATTTGGAGAGGCCAAAAAGTAGAGTGATACTAGTGTTGTATCTTGGCTAGAAATTAGGTTCTTGAGGTTATTTGAGTTCCGCTTGGTCCAAGTAAGAACTTGGTATTGATATTTTGTTAGTCTTAGGGTCCTTTTTCTTGTTAGGGTTCTTAGATTAATGAATATTGTGTGTCAAGTTTCTATCTCTTTCTTTGTAAATCTTGTTAACATTGTGTTGTTGAATATAAAAGTCTAATGAAGCCGTGTGGGGCTCTTTCGATTCACTAGCAATATTGTCTTTGTTGTTCTTGTTGTTAAACTCACTTTTCTAGTTCAAACAAGTGTTGAAAGCCTAGTGAAACCGTGTGTGGCCATTTTCGATTCACTAGCACTTTGTTGTTCATCTTGTTGTTCTTGTATTGGTTGGAATCTCTTGATACACACTTAGCATTGTATTAGAACCCCTCGCGTTTCAATTTTCAACGAAATTTCGTCAAGAAAACATTATCTACCACCGATCAATACGACATAGTCACTGTCTTCGTTGGACAAAAAACGTCCCACCGGCGAACCAGCGCCGCACCTTTAGCTCCGACCACCTTTTGTCTAATCTCCACTTCCTCCAATCAGTAAACACCAACTAGTAGTAGTGACCAATCACTGCAATTTAATTGAAGTTCACGTTTAAGAGAAAAACAGATGGAGTACCAAGTTAGAAACAAAAAATAAAGGTCAAATCGAGTTAGTTTAAAAGGGTTCAATGGGTTTATAGGGTCGGGTAGTGGGTTTAGATTAATTATTTAAGATAAAAAATTAAAATGAAAAAGGAACAAATATATTCCTGAACTATGATAAATGCTACGTATATACCCTCCAGCATACTTTGAGTACAAACGTGCCATTACCATTTGTGTGAGGGCCATATACGTGCCATTTCATTAACGATATAGGCATATATGTACCTAATATATGACAAAGGTTATATACCTACCATTTTTCATAGTTCGAAAATATAATCGTCCCTTTTTCAAAATTTTAAACATAACCTATACCTAACTTATCAGGAATTTGGAACTTGGTATGTGTAAAGTTTTATAAACGAGTGACATGAAATGATAAGTTTTTTTTTCCTTTCATCGGTGTTCGGTATCCGCATTAGAACCCGGTTAATGCTCCCTAATAAGGACTTTTTCATACCATGGCTTAAACTCAAGACCTCTTGTTATGGAAGGAACATCCCCGTCCACTACACCACATCCTATGGTGGTGAAATGATAAGATTACTTCTATTTAATAATATTATATTCGAGTATTCGTAATAAATTCTCTTTCAAGAAAAAAAAAGTTTTAGAAGTTGACATAACCGTCATCTCTAACAAAAAATTATGTTTTTCTTTCAGATAGGAAGGTATGGAGGAGGCGAATTAGGGTAGAGGTTTAGGGGTGGGAATGCGCCGGTAACAGTAGGGGAGTGTTCTTTATATGTGTCTGAAGTTTCTTGTTCGTGGTGTTGAGTGTTGTCTATGATTTTGAATTTATAGTTTTAGTATTATCCCGTGGATCTAGTATTATCTTGTGGCTAGCGTTTTTAGTTTATATACATTTATGTTTTGTGTTTGTTATATTGTTATTGGTTCTAAGTCGGGGGTCTATTGAAAACAGTCTCTCTACTTCACCTGAGGTAGTGGTATGGACTGCGTACACTCTACCCTCTCTAGACCCACTAGGTGGGAATACACTAGGCATGTTGTTGTTGTTGTTTAAAAAAGAAAGAGTCATAAAAAGTTTAGTAAAGTAAAAAAATGCAAAAGGTTGAATCTAATACGAAAAAAGGGTCAAATATGCTCCTAAACTTTCTGAAAAGGTTAAATATATTCGCTGTTACAAGTTTGGTCCATATATGTCCTCGCTGTTAAAGTTTAAGAGCACATATACCCCTTTGAAAGTTAAATGATGTGCTGAAAATTAAAAAGCCCCGATTTCTCTTTTCTTTTTTAAATTTTAATTGCCACATAAGCAAAATAATTGTCACATCACAAAAAATAAAACCCAGCCAACTCTTCTACAATCTAAATTCAACCCATCAATTTGAATCCGCCCATGACCCGAATCAACATCCACACCCCTTTTAACTCGGTTGAGCATTGGCCTTAACATTTTGCACTGCCAAATGTTCAAAAGAGAAGAAACTAAAGATTTATTTGATGCAGAATGGCAAGATTGGCTGATTGTGATGCTTCTATAGTATTCAGGCTTGCATTGTTTCCATCTCTTGATCTGCATCATCAAGGGTGTTCTCCATTATCTCTTCTGAGTTAATTTCTTCACCTTCACTTTCTTATGAACAACTGAGATAACTGAGGTGGTGAACACCACCAGTTTAAGCTGTCATTATAAATTCTCCCAGCAGCAGCGTACTTATTTGACTAGATGATTAAGAAGATACGCTGAAATAGATTAGGGTATTACAGGGGTTAAAAGGGGTATGGATCTTGGGTCGGGTCATGAGTTGATTTAAATTGATGGGTTGAGTTTAGATTGTAGAAGAGTTGGGTGGGTTTATTTTTTGTGATGTGACAATTATTTTGCTTATGTGATAATTAAAGCTAGAAAAGAAAAAGAGCTTGTAAATTTCCAACACATCATTTAACTTTCAAAGGGGTATATATGGTCCTAAATTTTAACAATCAGGGCATATATGGATCAAACTTGTAACGGAGGATATATTTAAACCTTTTCACAAAGTTTAGGGACATATTTGACCATTTTTCCTTTATATATTAACAAATGGGTCAAAATCATTTTTCCTCCCCAACTTTGTCTTAAAAATCAAACACCCCCCCTCCCCTCAACTTTGAACAATAATCATACTTCCCCTTTATCTTAGTTGACTTTTTAAAATTTCTATTTTACCCTTTATCATCAATTTTTTTATTCTTTTCTTTTAACTTCTTTAAAATCATCATATTTTCATTTTAAAAAAAAAAATCATATAACAAATTTTTCATAAAACATAAACATTATTCATATAACAAAATTTTCATAAAAAACATAAACATTATCTTCTAGAAAAAAAAGGAGTAAGAAATATATAAGCTAATGATTATCTTTATGAAGTAAATTAGCATAATAAGAAAATAGTTTTATTAATAATAATCAAAACTATAATATTTATTTTAACAAGTGAAAATAATAAGTTCTACTAATTTTATAAACATATTTCAATACAAAAAATACAAACAATAAATGAAAGAGATAAGCCTCTAGTACCATCCCGAACTATGGTCAAAGTTGTTATGACACACTCCAACTTCACATGGGTTTTATTATCCCCTGAACTCAAATTTAGCGTATTTTTATCATTTTTTGTGCTAATGTGACACCTTTATTACATAAAATAGAGCTCATATCAAAGGTGTCATGCCATCTAAAACGATCAACAAAAGGTATCACGTTAACTAAAAAGATTGACAAAAATACGCTAAAATTTTAGTTTAAGGGATAATAGGACCCCCGTGAAGTTGACGTGTGTCGTAACAAATTTGGTCATAGTTCGGGGATATTAGATGTTTTTCTCGAATAAAAATAAGGTCAAATTTTAAATATTATATTTATTTATATAAATTATAAAATATGTAATTCTCTATTAATGTCAATCACAGCTTATTTACTGATATAGACATAGATAATATCGTTTCTTATCACTTGATCCTCATGCTAAAAATAAATGTTTTATTTTATCTGCTCAATTTGTGAAATCAAGAGAATTGTATTATGTTTTTTTTCTACCCTTTAGTGTTAAATAACTATATAAAGTAACAGTACAGACAAATTTAAAGTTTCAAATTATCATTAATAAGGTTAATTTAGCAAAATATACCTCTAAGTAAAATTTTCTTAAGGATTGTGTTATAGCAACAAAAAGTTAAGTAATACGAAACAAATTTAGTAAGAGAGTGATAAAACACGAAAATATACGCACATGCATGTACATACATATGTATATATACACACTTAGGAGCGGCTTGTTTGGAAACAAGTTATTCCGGGATTAGTTATTACAAAATAAGTTGTACTAACATGTATGTGTGATAACTTATTTCATCACTGTGGTATAAATGGTGAGACAAATAATTTTGAGACTACCTAATACATCTAATTAAACGCAGGATAAATAATCATGAACTTTATCTCTAAATTATTATAATTATACCTCACACCAAACGACTCTTTAATACATATAATACTACAATAACGATCTTAAAAATAATATTGAATTTTGTGATAGATTTATAAAACGTATTAATTTGCGTATAAAGTTAATAAACTTAAATAAAATGCTATAAATATTCATGTTAAAAAAATATTCATTCCATATAATATAAAAAGATATTACATAAATATAGAATTAAAATTATAAGGATAAAATGGATATTGCATAGGATAAAAGGAGTAGTATAATTATTGTTCAATATTAAGGGGGAATTTGATTTTATAATCAAAGTTTGATGGTGAAAATGATTTTCACCCATTAATAAATTCATTAGATGTATAAAAATGCGTTCTCATTAAGAATATCAGTTCATACCGAGTTTTTGGTAGCTAAGTGTGGGTCTCTATCATGTAAATTATATCAAAACAAGGAGCCAATTATATGCTAATTAGGTGCGAGATAGCATAATCAGTGACATATATTCAGAAAAGTTTAGTCAAAATCATGACATATCTTACCATATAAGAAGAGACAGTGCAGTAGGTGAAGCAGATATCTCCGTCGACATGTCTGCTTTTCTAAGGAAAAAATTGTAGTTTCAAGTTATTTGCTCTCTAATTTTACTATATCATTTTTAATTAATTATTATATATTATTTATATATTAGAAAATTTAAAATAGACATTTATGACATATCTGCTTCAACCGTAATTTTACTATATTACTCTTAATTAATTATTATAATTCGTTTGAGTATTAAAAAAAATATTTAAGAAAAAAATTAAAATAGACATAAAATGATAAATTAACTCTTGGAGTTTTAAATTAACTTGGCGTCCTATACGATGCCACTTGACTTTTTTTTTCCACAAGCATTTTTATAGCACTTTGCTTGGCTACTTCAATCGTGATATTAAAAAAAAAATAGTCATTTATGATATGTCTATTTCAGCACCTTCAACGTAAATTTACCATATCACTCCTAATTAATTATTACTATGTCATCTAAGTATTAAAAAATAATAAACTTAAAATATTTTAGTATACATCTGATAATTACTATGTGAAAAGTAATATAAATCACAATAATTAACAATTATAAATATTAAAAAAAAATTGATCAATTCTCGAAATTATATGGATGTCATCATGTTAACAACTTAAAATATTCTTATATAATTTTATTAATCTAAATATAATAATACATTCCCAACTAGGAATTTATCAATGAAATAAATAAAAGTTCAAATTAAATTATAGAATTATATATAACGTAAAATTTTCAATCAACAATATTGAGCCGTGCGTAACCGGGCCTAGCCAACTAGTATATATATGTTTAATACATATTTCTTTCTTTAACAGCTAGTCCACCTAAGACAATATAATATTCATGCGAAAAAGCACGACTTATGATACGTAAGCGTTATATACTTATCGCATGAAAAAATGGTTTAGAATATATGATGGGGTATTGTTTTTGAAATTATGAAATCACATAAATAAAAGAGAAAATACATAATTACACCACTGATGTTGTTCGAGATTTTCAAAAAGACACTTAAACTTTTAATACCAACTATTACCCCACTATTCTTATTTAATCCCTTGTAAATACACTATTTTGATTTATTTTTTGTCTCTGCGTGTAGTCACGCATGTCAGACACTTGAACAATTAAATGTGAAAATACATATTACACCACTAATGTTGTCCGAGATTTTTCAAAAAGACACTTAAACTTTCAATACCGCCTATTACCCCACGATTCTTATTTAATCCCTTGTAAATACATCATTTTGACTTATTTTTTGTCTCTGCATATAGTCACGCATGCCAGGCGCGTGAACAATTAAATGTGATTCAGTTACCCAATTAAACTCTGTCACGTGTCAATAAAATGTCCAAAAAATGAAATTCTCTTCTTCTTCTCCTCTTTAAAACCACGAACCTCCTTCCAGTTGTCATTAACGGCTATTTTGAAGAAAAGTTTTGCCTTTTTTTCTGATCTTTTCTCAACAAAATCAACCTTAAAAGGTAAGATGTTTCCATTTATATTGTAATTTCTAAAGAAATTCAGTCCTAAAAGCTTTAATTTCGTCTTGATTTTTTTAAATTTTTTGAAATCATGTTAAATTTTGTGTCTAGATATTTGCTGAAAATAGTTTTACAATGTCAAATGCAATCTTGAATCGAATTTGTAATGACGAGAACGATCCCATGTTGCATGTAAAAATGCGATGCAAACATGGAGACTTACTGTCAATGCAAACGTCATGGTCGGAGGACAACCCAGCTAGAAGATTTTGGTCTTGTCCACGCTATCGTGTATGTCCTATACATGTTTTCTTATTTTTCCTCTTGTTTCTGTTCAATTGATTTGTTTATGCTCCTTTTAGGAGAAATCATGCAACTTCTTTAGATGGAGGGACCCAAAAAAGATTGATTTACGATCGAAGACAGTTATTTCGAGATTGGCGAAGAGAATCAAGGAGTTGGAAGAAGCATTGGCATTTTATGAAAGTAATGGAAAATGGATGGTGACGAAGGAGAAGAAGAGCAAATGTTGTAAGTGGAAGCTCATCGCCATGATTGTCGTAGTGTTTTTTCTATTTTGGACTAGCATTATCAAGAGAACGGATGATAAATGTAGCTGTGTGCAATTAAAATTGTCATAGTTATTCTCCTGTTCTACAAAACAGTGTTCATCTTTTCTCTTGTCGGAATAGTAGTTGCTTAACAAAATGAAATTTTGATTGGTTGTGTAACACTAAGTGTTCGTCTTTTCTCTTGTCGGAATAGCAGTTGCTTAACAAGATGCAATCTATTTTGTATCAATATATTGTGTAATACCTTAGCAATCTATTTTGTATCAATATATTATGATATTGATAACATATGTGAGCATTCAAAACGTAAAGTGCAGTGAATAGACTAACAAAACAACCATAATGAGAGAAAATAAGGACTTCATTTAACACATTCATACTCTTGTTTCAATTTAAACAACAAAACTTGTTTTGTTTGGTACCTAACAAAACATACCTTAATACCTAAAGGTACCTAACAAAACAAACTGCCCAAAACATTACTTGATTGCTACAAAACAAGAACAAAAGCCTATCACCATCAACAAAACATACAAAAAGTAATTGTTTGTGACAATATCAACAATCTCCATCAAAATATACACATCATATCAGCAAGATCTACTTCCATGACACATGAGTCTTCATAGTTGAAATGTTTTTGCCTTGAGTTTTGGTAGCAGTTGCAGACCTCGTTTGAATAACCTTTTCAGTCCTTATTTTTTCAAGTTTGTTATTGGTAATGGCCGACTTCCGTTTCCATTTGAATCCTTGTCTTGGTGTGTAGCCAATATCACCAGTCACAACTTCCGACCTCTTTGTGCCCTTTGCACCAGTGCTAATGACTTTTCTACTTGGCATTCCAGGCTGCACAAATAAATTACAAAAATTATAAGGCAATCTTCAGAAATTCCAGGCTGCACAAATAAAAATTCTACAAAGTACTTGCATTAAGAGTGGTAAATCCATCTTCAACTTGGTATATTCCAATCCCCACCATCCTTGACCTTTTAAAATGTCTTGTATGTCCTCCACTGTTGTCCTCATGGTTTTGCCTTTGAGGAGGCACACCCGTTCCTTTGCCCCTTCCACTGGCAGAACTGGTTTGGCTCTCTTGAGTCATTCCTCTTCCTCGACCACTTGAGATATTTGGAACACTTGAACCACCTGAAACACTGTCTTTTCCTCTACCTTTTCCTTTAGTAGCACTTGCAATGTTTGTGGTGGCCTGATTATTGAGACATTAGTACACATACTTAAAAAAAAAATTGATAGTAACAAATAAATAAATATAACTCTTGCTGGTAAGATATTCCAAGTGAATGACTTGGACCACTTTCCTTTGCTCTCCCTCTTCCTCTACCAGTAGAAGCTCCAGTCTATGTTTTAAGAGATTAGTCCTTGTCCTTGTACTTAACAAAATGTATATTAGATAACGATTATACAAATACCTGTGCCTGAGAAGATGTTCCAGCTGATTGACTTGTATCAGGTTGATCTCTTATAGGACATGATCTTTTATTATGTCCCTGAGTACCACATTTTCTACAAGTAATTACAGTACCACATTTGCTAAGTTTTTCAGTTTTTCTACTTTCGTCAGCCTCATTTCTTCTAATTTTATGTGGTCTTCCAGGCAGCTTCGTGATCTTTAGTGGCTTTGCAATAGGATTATTTGATGTTGGCCACATTTTCATGTTATTCATTGGTTAAATAAAATGAGCATATGTGCTGAGGTAGGTATTCTTGTGATAGCAGGTGTCCACAAAATTAATGGGCTCATATTCCGTGTGGTGAAGGGCAGCAACACCATGAGGACAAGAAATATCCCTAAGTTGCCAAGCACTGCAACTGCAGCTTCTACTAACAATGTCAACAGTATGAGTACAACCCTTGTCAATAATCTCAAAACTCCTTTCCCCATTTCAAAACAAATTGCACTGCATTGACTTGTCAATATTTTTTTGTAAAATCTTCAAAGCCATGGGAGAAATATTAGTGATCCAAGTATTTGAAAACTGTCTCAATTCACCAATTCTTTTCATCATTTTCACCCTAATCTCCTCAAGCATTGTGATGATTGTTCTGAACCTTACAGGAAGTACCCCTGCATTAAAACTCTCTACCAAGTTGTTGTCCACAATATCACATTTGCAATGCTCTTCAAGATAACTTTTACACCATGTCTCCAAATTATACCACAAAAGACATCCAAACAATCCCTCCCCAACATCTGCATTGCTTCTATATTCTCCTTCAATTCTACTTCAAATGTGGATTTTGCGATCTTCCAAAATACTCTTCTCATTTCTATACCTTTTCAGAGTGTAGACCAATTAGTAAGAACATGTCTTGCACATTTTTTGTGTTTAACCAGTGACAGCAGCTCTTTTACAGCTATTTCCAGTTCTTTACAAAACAAAATAAGTATATTAATCTACCAACAGTTGTTAAAGAAAGAGAAAAAAAAAAGTAAACAGTTGTTAAGAATAGAGTTATACCTTTTGCATATCAGATATGATGCTCAATTGATGACCTTCTCCAAGCTCAAGGCCATTCTTCAGCAGTTTAACAAACCAACCCCATGTAAATTGATTCTCAACCTCAACAACTGCCCAGGCAATAAGCAGCATTTGGTTGTTTTCATCTCTACAAACAGCCACTAACATTTGACCTTTCCACACACCTTTGAAGAAACAACCATCCAAACCAATCAACCTTCTAGCACCTTTAAAGAATGCTTTCCTTAAAGCATGAAAGCACACATAAGAACCTTGAAAGATTAATTGTCCAGTCTTATCAACATCTCCAACTTTGACAACACAAGTGCTACCTGGATTAGTCCTCAAAATCTCATCCCTGTAATAAAAAATCCTACCATACTCCACAATGTGATCACCCATAATCTCTTGTAGCACTTTAAAACTAGCTCTTATCCCAGTTGTTGTACCAACATGGATATCCAACTCCTTTATAATAATCTCCTGCAACTGGACAACTCTAATATGCAAAAATACTAATGTTTACAAATCAACGATTTTGTTAAAATAACAGCCTAAATGTAGAGGTTAAAATTGGGTGTCAATATCACAGTATAGGGAAGAGACTCTTCGTGTGAGGGGAAATGGGACAAGTTTTGATCCGTAGGATAATTCGTGACTATACATTTTTCCAATGTTCTTTATCTCTATTAATTTGGTCTTGCACATTTTTATCAATTGTTTTATTGTTGCGCAATAGAACTTCTAAATCAATCCTCATATTGATTATACGTTGGCTGGTCGTTTCATGAGTTCTAAGTTTAGTACTAAGATTTTTTCAATCTCTACTACCTTCACTAGCTAATTTATTGTTCTTAACATTAAAATCAGTGTTAAACAACTTGCAACAAAAACAAAATACTTTATTCAAATCTTTGGAATAAACTAACCATCTTCTTTCATGTCTTTCTCCATTAGCCAATTTTAAAAAATAATATATAGTAGAAAAATGTCTTGAAGATTCATCCTTTGAAAAATCTATGTCGGTAATTCTAATTGGTCCCTTTTCTACTAATAGATCTCTTAACTTAGTATCTACATTATTCCATTGACTAGGATCGTAAATGTTTTTAGGAATACAATTATTCGGTTCATTTATAAGTTCTTGGTCTTTTTGAGAATCTACAATTGATTTTTCACTAATTTCTTTTTTTTTTTCTTCTTCTATTTGGATTATTTCATCATCTAACTCAACAAAAGTAGCGACTTGTTCATCTAAAGAACATTCTCCTAAGTTATTTGGTTTAATTTTGATATTATTTATCAAAAATTTATCAAGATCTCCTTCTTTAGATTTTATCAAATTATCAACTTTCCTTTTTCTTTTAAGTTTTGAATGACCGCATT
>NC_061112.1:137303167-137308698 GCF_002878395.1 Capsicum annuum | reverse complement strand
TTATTTTAGCTTATGTTTCCGTTCGTTGGGTTTGTATGCCCAAAAGCTGAACTCATGTAATTCTATTTAGATGCTCCATGAACTCAGTGTAGGATTTGGGTTAGAGATTTGCTATCTAAACTATTGTAGTTTTCATATATCATTATGCGATGTCTTGTTGGATAATGATCCTGCGTTAATAATTATTTCATGCACATAGTGTTGTGTATGTTTTCATCTCAGTATTTATAGATATGGTGAATGCATAGAAAATTAGTCCTCCTGGCAAGCGGTGTTGTCGGGATCCAGTCACGCCTAAGGGTTATTTTGGGACGTGACAGTAGGCTCATCATTTGTAGCCCAAACTAATGGTTTGTACAAAATGCTTTGCTCGACATTATTGAGGCAAGATTTATCACACGAGAACAGCACTGATAGGCTTGCAACAAAGTCACAAAAAGAGGAGCTACTAACAGTTCCATCCAAATTTAGCAAGAACTGTAGAGGTCTTAAATAACTTCATCTACTAATTCTTCGAGAATATTCCTAGCAACTTCAGTGCCACATTTATATTCTTCAATCTCCAAGTTCGTACATTTACCCAAAGAATGGCTCATATCCCATTCTGTTAGATCGTCTGGGATCAAACCAACAAATTATGTCCACTCTTTGACCTTGTCTATAATATCAGCAATCAGAATCTCTTTGGTCATACTTGATGGTAGTTTGGTACGGGTTCTGAAACCAGAATCAGAGTATCGACCAAATTTTGAGTCTAGGTACTCTAATAGACAATCAAAGGCGAATCATTTAAGTTGATTCATCTGTTTTGGGTCGTTATAGCCAAGCAACTGACCGAAAGTCATCCACAGAAGACTCAAAAACATTTCATGTTCATTAAGGAGAAAATGGCTCACAGAGAACCCATCCTCTACAGGTAGAGCCTGCTGTTGAGGTGCAGTTCCAAATATGAGTTCGCTATTCAAAATGACCTGTTTTGCGTAGCTGAGTTTGCTTCCTTTTAACTGATCAATCTTGCTTAGCACTCCAGAAACGTTATTAAAATAGTCTGTGATCAGTTCTTTGTAACTTCTCCTGGTGGATGATGAGGTCTCACAATTCGAAAGATCTCTATCAGGTTCTGGAAATAGTGGTTAATCATCAATAGAGTCCACTGATTTCAGCAAGCTCTTTGCTCTCTGGAAGTAAACAAGCATCATATTTATTAGAAACATGGATGCATGAAATCCAAGTTCAGAGTTGTCTTATTTTTTAATTTATGTATTTGAGGGAAAGAAAGGAAGTATGCAAATAGTAAAATGTCGAATCGGAGACCATACTTGAGCTACTATTGGGACTACAGGAGAGGTAGCTGTCAGTTGAAAAGGCAGCTTCAAGAACACATCTTGAACTATGGTGATCAAGTGAATTCCCAACTAAATCTGTTACTGCTGAATCTGGTATGGCCTAAGCACGAATTCAAAAGCAATAATAAGATTCAGACAAATAACAATAGGTTCATAACTGAAGCCAGACACACTAAGAAATTTTTATGCACTTGAAAAGCAAGGGAGGGGGGAAATGCTGAATAATAGTACAATAACTAAACCTTTAACCAACACTCTTTGGCTGAGTGTGGAAAGAAGAAAAGGACTTCTCAAAAGCCTAGTCTACGTGATGACAAGGTTGCATTCGATCTTGGGTGTCAAAATTTTGTGAGGCAGCTGCTAAAATTTTTACTATCATGAATCAGGTTAGACACCTGGGTAGATAGACTTAAAGGAAACACAGATATGCTGAGTTTTATGCATTAAGGAAGACACTAAGAACCGTTAGCATCCTGAAATGCTATTTCCCGACTACTACTAGTACAGTTCCAATGGTTGCCTATGTTTCATATTTAAGCCAAAAGCAGTTAATATTCTAGGTTTGAGCCAAATGATACATGGCCTTAAGAAGAAATATACTTATAAAAAACTGGTCACAGTAAATGATGTGGATTCCCTGATAGGGTTGATGCTAAATTTGCGTAATCTGTAACTTTTGATGCACTAGGCTTTGCTTGATTTAGTCGTTCTAAATTTTATCAACCATTGGCTTTTTCTCTGTGTTCTGATTACATATTATAAACCTAATAGAAGTGTTCTTCTGTAACATAGTGTGTTGTATAAGTTATCTTGACTGAACATGCACCTAGTATTAGTTTAGTATGATATGATGCACAAAGGCAGGAAGAGAAACAATTTCACCAAATGAATTTTATGACTATCCAGAAGTCCAAAGTTGTTTACCCTTTTAAGAAGTCATAGGTAATTAAGTTGCTTCAGCTTTAAAAGGGAATATATTTCACAAGAGCTCATTCAGTATTTCATTCGTTGCAACTTCAGATAGATAACATTTAAGCAACTTACCTGGAAATTTATGCAAGTATTTCTAGAAGATACATCACCATCATCACACAAATCATCTTTCCTGCTAGGCCTTTTATTCTGTGCAACAAAATTTTGGGTATTATTCATAGATTTTGCAGCTGCTAAAACTCTGATGCTCTGCAAACTACTTGGCTTAGACTTCATAAGACCCCTCTCACTATTCTGAGATATTTCATTTTGCTTCTGATTAACCACATGAGTGACAGATGATGCATCCTTCTTCATATTGTTCACTTGGCGGGTGCCATGCATCTCCATTCGAGTTCTGCTAGTAGATCTTTCGCCCAATATGAGTTCTGTACAGTATGATACATCATCGATTTCAGCAGTGGCCTCTGAGGACGAACCCTCAGAAACTCTCTCTAGGGTCTCTAGTTGATCCCTGCTACTGAAAATGGGCAACCTTGGCATATTTCTTCCTGGACCTTCACAAGGAGGTCCAGAGTCACTAGAGATAGGTGACGAGACAGACGATGAGTACTCTTTCACCTTTGGAAAATAACCACAATTTTTACATGAAGGCACAGATATTCCTTTCAAAATCTTTGAATCCACACAAGGATTAGGGCTTTCCAAATGATGAGGTGCTCTAAACTTCGCAAACCCGATTCTAAACTCTTTATTTCGTCCATCTCTAAATCCATATCTTCTTTATCAGATCCACTAGGTCGAGCACCAAGTTTGTCTGCCACATTGCTCCAAGTTTCAAAAGCTGAAGCCTTTTAGGGCTTACTGTCTGATCCTGCTGACATCGATTCCAAACCCATGAGCCTAGCAACCAAACTTGGAGCTTTCATTTCGCGCTTGCTTTCACAACGTGTATTGGTCATTCCATTATTCTTTGCATTTGGAAAACCCCCACTGTTCTCATCAACAATCTATATTGTTTATACAAGAACCAAAAACAATAAAAACAAAAAATTTCCTGTCAGGCTAACATCTGAGACAATAGAAGAAAAAGAAAGCTAAATGTGGGAGTATAGTTTAAGAAATGAGTACCAAACGAAGCTTTGGCTGCTTCTCATCCCCTCCAAACTTTTTTTTAAGCTTGTTTCAAGCGAGCTATAAGAATGCAGCATAAAAAAAAAATAATTTAGCCCTCTAGCTAGAATCACCTTCAAGAAATTAACCATTCTGCTTTAAAAATGAGTGGAATGTTGTAGTAGCTACACTGGTGAAAGCAGTTTCTTTGGAAACAACTTCTTGGCAAATCTATGGTTCCGATCAAAGATCTGAAAGAAAATGCCCACACAACCACAAGGCCTTTGAGGTTTTCTCTCAGTAATAGCGGATAAACTATCATTCATTTCTCTGGCTGAGCTAACATTCATCCTTCAAAATCCTCTCTTAAATTTCTTCACCTTTTCTCCCACTCTGCTGAATGTGATTCACACACTTTGTCTTCCCAATAAGATTCTATCAAACATTATCTTCACATTAATTTGGAAAGAATTAAAAAAAAGACCCCCACTAGCCCATCTGCCCACCACATCACTCACCCTCTTTGGCCCTAAAAAAGAAAATGGGGAAAAAGAACTTACATTTTCGTGCAAGAAACAAAGCAAAAACCCAACAAAACATCAGAAAGAAAGTAGAAAATAGCTATGAAAAGTAAAACCTTGAGCTGTGTTCAATTATGACAAAACTTTCACAAGAAACCACAGTTAAACAAAGTAAACACATAACAAGAAAATACAAACAGCAATACCTAGAATGTCTTCAACTTACACCAAATGTGATACTATTTAAGAAAACAGCTAGAAGTGGTTATTGTACACTCTAGTCAGATATTCTTTTCTTTTTTTAATCTTCTTTATGACAGTGAAAAAAGAAAAATCACTTGTACACTAGAGGCACATGCTAACTTGCTCACGCAAAAAATAGAATAAAAATCCTTTCTTTAGGCTATTGAGTAACCCCAGGAAGTGAAACCTTCTGCTGTTCAGAGAAAGAATAAGATTAGCAGAAAATAAAGTTGTAAGTGATGAAAACGGCTTATCATTTGCTTTATTCACAGTGTAAGGAAGACACTCTTCGTGTGAGGGAAAAAGGGACAAGTTTTGATGCGTAGGATAACAAAGAATGGACAAACTAAGGTTGTGTTTGCCTACGCGATTCATAGAGCACATAAATCCCCGCCCCCAAGCAGTCCCAATAATTACCATTATATTAGTGAGACCAATGAATAAATAAAATGAAGCTATGAAACTAGACTAAGAAAGAAATAAGCAACCACTCCCAAGTCCCCGACAACTATTCCAATACCACTTAATACCTGTCACATACGAGCAAAAGACTGGTACAAGCACAGAAGGAATACTTGACTATACCAACACATTGTCTTATATAGAGGAACAAAGAAACACAGGCATAGCAAGCAAGCACAACATAATTCTTGTAAATTAGTTCCTATAGACATGCTTTCTATGCTTTGCTATCACAAATGCTACAGAATAAGAAAAGAATGCGTCGATAGAGACTAACCAATTAGGCACCAAACAATAATAATAGAACCCAAAGCAATTGCAACAAGGACAAGACCGAATGTTTTTCGAAATCCAAAGTGTCAAAGAACTTTAAAGTACTTTTAAGAGAAAATAGAGGGAGTAATAGCGGTCCTCTTAGAGAAAGAGAATGGTGAGTTTATATAGTGAGAAGGGCCGTCCACAATCCCAAACAATAAAGGAAGAATAACATATAATGAATCAATTAAGGGGATTGTTCCATTAAATGGATGGGGGTAAATCAATCCGTTCCACCAATCATACTATAGTTGCCATAAATAAATAAACAAGGATATGTCAAATTATAACATTAGAAATTTCCATTAATAGAAAAAGTAAAAAGAGATCCTTCCTACTTATTAAATGAAATCAAGAAGAGGTATCTAAATTTACCATAATTAACGTGTGAGAGGATGTCTGTCAACCAAGTAAGGCAAGAAAAATCAAAAATCAATTACTTAGATGCTTTTCTCAAATCAAATTGGTACAGGATTATACCCAAACAGTCAAAACGTGCACATATTAGCCTTATTAAATATTTACAAACAAATCCTCGAATCGTCACATACATGCTTTTCCCATATAAAATTAAATTAAGCAGAAACTAACTAGACTG
>NC_061112.1:137268146-137300167 GCF_002878395.1 Capsicum annuum | reverse complement strand
CCATTTATTTTTCTGTCATATACCCACTGGGCATAAAAAAAAAGTAGGAGGGGGGCTCCTTTTCCTGAAGAACACATAGAAACTTCTCTATATTTATTCATTCCCCGCACACAATACAATGAATACACAGACCATACTCTTCACTCAAGAACACTCTACCATTTTTCATTTCTAATTGACAAAGATTACACTACACACCATTTGAGAAATAATAGAGCAGAATAGAAAGAAAATATATCAGTAGAGGGTATCTAAGATAAATTAGCAGGCATCTTTCACCAATAAGGTATGAATTTATTTATAGTTTTCTACATATGATTCTGAAAATAGTGACAATAAAACGATACCAATGTATAGTTGATTTTCTTCTTGGTGGTAGTCGTTTGCAGCCAGGTTAAGAATAGATATTGGTTGATATTGATTGCTTAGGGAAAATTTATATAAAAAGAAGAAAGAATTAGGTTGTGCTACTGCTTGAACTGGGTTTTGTTTCTCGTTACTACGTGTCCATTTCTAGTAAAACAAATTAAAGAAATATATAGTTCCTTACTCAAGACTTGCATAGAAAATCTTTTTGGGTTTGAGAATTCCTTTATCTTCACCTGCACAGCTTCCTTTATTTCCTTCTGTTTTTGGAATAAACTGATGTGTAAGAAGAAAAATTGATACAGAGGATTCGACCCAATTAGTTTGCATTTGAAGAGTGGATATTACTTTCTTATTAGAGCCTTCAACCGAATCTATTCTCTATGCTCTAGAAAAATATTTCTTGCCTTTGCTCTTTCACCTTTCAAGTAAATGGGTGTTGTTAAATTTGTATTCTAATGAGGAATGTATATATATATATATATATATATATATATATATATAAACAGATTCGGATTATTCGAAAGTTTTATGTAAGGGCAAGTTTATTAATTGACGCCTGACTTTGGGTTCCTATTGAAGCCATTGAAGGTTATTTGGTTGGTATTCTACAAATAGTGAGGTTGTGGAACTTTTCTTTAGCAAGGTAAGTGAGACTTTAAGCTTTGATGCTTGCTTTTCAAATCTGATTTATAAAAATTATATTTTTCTATCTTGTCCATGTGTTAGGACAAACGTGAACTTGGTAGAATTTGTGGCTTTTGACTAGCTATGGATATGTATTTTGAAAAGTGTGTTGAGAATTGTTTAGAGTGAAACGCGAGGTGAGGTTGGGGCGTTGAATATATTTTCTTCGTTGTCGTTATAGTCTCTAGGGGCATATATAGCTGCCGTAATATGTTAGGGACATTACTTATGCTGCCGTAATATGTTAGGGGAAGTATTTATGCTGTCGTAATATGTTAGGGGTGTTACTTATGCTGTCGCAATATGTTAGGGGCATTATTTATGCTGTCGTAATGTGTTAGGGGCATTACCTATGCTGCCGTAATATGTTAGGGGCTTGCACATGCTGTCGTAGCAGACTTTTTGGGGCTTTATATATGCTGCCGTGGACTTGTCGGGCTGTTAGGCCGATCACCTTCACTGAGGTTTATGACAAGTCGTGAGTGTGGATTGAGTTGTTATAGGATGACATTTTGAACCTCTTTGAAAATCTTATTGATATGTGTTTTGTATTTTCTAACACTTGTTCTAGAGGTATTAAAGTAGCGAGTCGAGGATCTTACGGGGTTATATTTATATGGCTCACTCTTTACTTGCATACGTGCAGATACGATTGCAGAGAGAGGGGCTCATGGCTGACTGTATTTACGTGTTGATTCTATCTCTAAGGTGAGCCTTCGCATTATTCGTGAAGGCTGTCATTCATCTCTCATTATTTTAGCTTATATTTCCGTTCGTTGGGTTTGTATGCCCAAAAGTTGAACTCGTGTAATTCTGTTTAGATGCTCCATTTAATCAGTGTGGGATTTGGGGTTAGAGATTTGTTATCTAAACTATTGTAGTTTTCATATATCGCTATGCGATGTCTTGTTGGATAATGATCCTGCGTTAATAATTATTTTGTGCACAGAGTGTTGTGTATGTTTTCATCTCAGTATTTATAGATATGGTGAATGCATAAAAAATTAGTCCTCCTGGCAAGTGGTGTTGTCGGGAGCCAGTCAAGCCTAAGGGTTATTTTGGGACGTGACAGTGAGCTCATCATTTGTAGCCCAAATTAATGGGCTAGCCCAATAAAAATTGGACTTTAATTAAATCTATACATGTTTGGACTTAAATAATTAATCCAATTATATTAATCCACAATATTTATTTGGGACTAATTTATTTTGAATTTACCATAATCCGAATTTCGTACGTATTTCAATTTAATAAAATTTCGTTGCCCACAAGTATATCTAAAAATGATTTAGATTTTTCCTTATTCATGAAATAAGTTTCATATTTTTTTAAAGGACTTTTCTCAAGGAATTAGGAGATATATATTCCACAAATGCCTCTACACATTGATTATATGTGAATTTTTGTAGGATTGTTTTCCCTATTCAACAACAATAACAACAACAATAAATCCAGTGTATTCCACCAAGTGGGGTTTGGGGGTAAAATGTACGCAGTCCATACCGCTACCTCCTATGTGCGCAGTCCTATTCAAATTGTGCATAAATGTAAAAAGTATTTTATCTATTTTTGTTCCATGATTAATTTCACTTTCTATTTTGTCCATCCATGCATATAATGCAATGCCACGTATAAAAAAGGCTGAATACATATAGAAGATCCTCAACTATTTGACTTTTTCCGTTTAGGCGCCTCAATTAAGCCATGTACCTGTTGAACCCTTTACTTCTTCACAAAACGTGTCAATTGAGCCCAATTGTTGACGTGGCACTGACATAGCGTGGCATAGTGTGTAATACACTCTCATTTGAGAGAGTGAGAAATCATAATTAATTAAAAAAATTAAACATAAAAAATTCCAACCAATAAAAAAAACATAAAAAGAATTTTCAAAAACAAATAAAAGTAATTAAAAAAAAGCTATTATCTTCTCTCTTCTACACACACATTCCTCCCCATTGAAACACACTAAACACACGTAACACACACAGATTTTCTCTTCTACACAGCACACACAGAGAATTGATATCTACATACACATCACAAAATACATAGTCCATATATGCACACAGCTCACAAAACCCGCACAACTCACAACACACGCAGCTACACATAAACGATACACACAGAAGAATCGAGGAGGATGAAGGGAAAAAAACAGTAGTAAAGGAGTAGAAAAACGAGAATTCGGGAAAAACAGTGGAGAAACTGAGAGAATAGAAAGAAAGAAAGTGCAAGGACGAGACAATCGATGGAGAAACAGTGAACAAAGGAGAAAGATGTGAGACAGATAAAAGAAAAAAAAGGAGAGAGGGAGAGAGGGAGAAAGAAAAGGCTCGATGAGGTCAGAAATTTGACCTATTTTTCTTCAATTTCCTCCGTCGCCGAGCTTGCCGGAGCTCCGACGAAGTGAAAATAGCGACCCAGCCCCATTCACGATCGAACCCTCATTTGAGAATATGAATGGGTTCTGTTAGTCATCGTGATTTTGTTATAAGACAAATCAAGAAATTTAAGGTAACTCAATTTGCAAAGGAAGGACGGTAGAGGTTCACTGGGTGAGTTTGTTTGAAGATCAACAAATATCAGTGTCTGCAATGGTAGATGGTCCATATCCAACGGAATCTAGCTTTTTTCAAATATCCCAAAACACTAATTCATTTGAAATTATTCTTGGGTATTGTTTTAGTGGAGAAATAAAGGAGTGAAGTGAAGAAAGAGAAGATGAATATTGTTGGGTATCGACGGAATCGAAGTGCTTCAATGGCGAGAAAAGGGGTATCAACGAAATCGAAGTGCTTCAAAGGTGGGAAAAGGGGTATAAGAAGGATAAGAAGATATATATATTTTACGTTTCTGTTGTGCAAAGATGGGGAAAGGGGTTTCTGGAAGAGAACAGGGAGGGGGGTTAGGATTGGGTAGGGCTGTAGTGGGGGGTATTAATGTTTTTTTTTTAAATTTAAATTTAATTATATTAAAAAAAAATTATAATTATTTAAATTAAAATGCCACATGTCGTTATTTTATTTGCCACTTTGCCACATCATTGGCGTGTGTATTACACGCAGTTTAAATTTTTTGCCACGTCAACAAATTGAGAATTGAAATCATTTGTGAAGGAGTAAAGGGTTCAATAGGTACATGGCCTAATTGAGGTGCTTATACGGAAAAAGTCGAATAGTTGAGGGGCCTGTATATGTATTCCGTCTATAAAAAAATAATGCATTTAGTGGTCACTTTTCTAATTCTTGATCACTAATTTGGAGGACTTCCTTTGTTCGATAACAAGTGAATTGTCGAGGTATTGTATATCTATTATAAAAAGAAAATTAAGATATAAATTAGATATTATTTCTTATTTTTGTCATTTTTAGTTATTAGCAAACAACGCTTAAAAACTCAAAACAATTATTATGATAATTGCTTCCAATACTGACTTTTAAAAAACTAATTCAAAACAATAAATAAATAGGAACAATTAAATTTCTTAAATTCATGATATAAGAAATACAAAAATGAAGTATAAGAATAAATGAAAATTTCAACATTATTATTGAAACATTTAAATTACCTTAAACATCAACAAAATCTAAACAATTCATTTATTATGAATATTGAGGAAGTATTGTCTAAAATATCAATGAATCAAGTGGACTCAATGTAAAATAGTTGAATAAACCTTTCAATCTTTTCTATTTACCCCATTTGAATTGGACACACTCCTTAATAAATTCTTTACTCTTACAAGGTTAAAAGTAATTTCACTAATATATTTTTAGTTTCTGAAATTTATACATTTTTTTTAAATAATAATGATTATATTTTACTCTTTTATATAAATGAAGACTTCGGTTACTACTATTTTGTCTTATTTGAGGATATTTTCGTCAACAACACCAACAGTAAGGGTATTTTGGTAACTAAAACCTCCAATCAATGACACTTTACCGTGTCTCTTGCCTCTACTCTTCTACTTTCCTAAAATCTTCTTTCATCTCCATTTTCTCTGTTTTTCCTTTTCTCCACTGTATTCCCTACATGCCTTGACACCAAAACACAAGCTTCAAGCAAAATGCATGTTCTTAATCTCAATTTTCATTAGTCCATCATGATTTATTTTTGGTAAGTGCATCTTTGATGGTGGAGCAAGTTTTCGAGCAAGTTTTCATTTGATGTTTGTTATATATATGATACATGATGCTAACTATTTCAAGCCTTAATCCTTTTATTTCAAATCTGTTATTATTATTGTTCTATTATACAAATTAATTAATTCAAGTTTTAATCTATTTTCTCTAGATCTGTAGTTAATATTGTTATGGTACTAACTAATTCAATTATCCTTTGGATATCTTCTTATTTTGCGATACTAATTAATTAAAGTTTTGATCTTTTTATATTAGGATCTGTAATTAGCTTTGTTTTTTATAACTTAAATTAAAGTTAAACCTCTGTAATTGCTGTTGTTTTACTTTTCCTAAAGGTAACAATAGTTTTTAGAGCTAATTTTCGGTTTAATCACTTTATTTTTATTGATGAATTGCCAGGCAGGAAGAAGAGATAAGTCAAAGAAGTTGAAGCTCTATTCGTATTGGAGGAGTTCATGTGCATTTCATGTCCGAAAACCACTCAATTTGTAAGGTTTTTTATTTTTTAAAATTTTTATGATTGCTTTCGTATTCAGAGAAAAAAAGGAATTAACCTTTTTTCATGTTTGTCATCGTTAGATAGTTTAGTTGTAGAAAAGCTGAGTTTAGATTATGTAGAGAGTTTGTTTAGTAGAGTTCCAGTTCACTGATGATAACTTGTAGACGTGTAAATGTAGTAAGTGGCGTTTTTGCATCAGTAATCTTAAAATTCGAATAGTTGGTGATGAATAACAATTGTCTTGGTGTTAATGGTTCTTTTTCGCTATACTAAAGAATGATGATTTCCAAATTGTTTTGTTCCTTTTTACTGAGTAAATATCTCAAAGTTTATTTTGTTGGTTGTTGAGTAATTCTTTCTTTATACTTACTTGCCAGAAACTTTGAGCTGCAAAAATAGTTAAAAGTTGATCTCAAACAAACATGAATAGGGTTGTATCTTTTAACAATAAAATCCCCACTACTCTTATCTTTACTAGCACACAACAACCAAGGGCAAGTGTCTTTGCAGCATCTCACTCTAACTCTAGAAGGCCCATTCACATACTTTTCAATTTGAATCTTTTCTTGAATTACATATCTGGTTACTGCCAGTCTAAACTCCTTTACACTTGGAAAACCCAACCCTAATTTCCAAATAATTTTTTCACAAGTTTCATAAAAAATAACTCTAATTTTTTGTTCTTTCTTCTCACAGGTTATTGCACTACTTCATCACCGTCTTTACCATCTCCCCAACCTACTTCATCATCTAATTCAAGGCTAGGAGCTTCATCACTTGGGTAGTAAGGTTCATCACCTCCTAGTTTACTAACTAGGCTATCCCTAGTGCCAATATTTGACTTATCATACCCTATATTTGGACCTTTTTCACCAACATTAACCTGTTCAGCCATTGTACCTCTTCTTCTTCTTTGTGACCAATTGAAATTTCTTTTACTAGCCCTTATATCAATATATTATTAATGGACATCACTGTCAACATCATTGTCCAGACTAGTACTCCCTTCTGAATCTGAATCATCCTCTAAATTATCATCACTTGATCCTCATCTACTGTAGGGTCAAAAGACTTGGAAGGTATATTAGAAGGAGGAGGCTTATCAAGAGGGTTGGAATGGAATTTAGGAGTAGAAGGCTAAAAATTAGGGCTAGAAGCATCACCCTCATTAATAGGGTTCAAAAGTTCCCCACCTACCCCATTGTCAGTTCTATTGGGGAAATACTCCAATTGAAGTAGGGCCTGATCAGGTTCAGTCACCCCATGTGAAACATACACCTCAAGTTCATCCCCATTTTTTAACATGTTGACAATGTCAAAAATAACCTTATCACAGTTAATTTCTACCAAATAATTGTTCCATTTAACAAAGAAATTACATTGAGTTGAATATCCTAGATATTTAGTATAGTCTCTTAACTCAAAGTAGGACATTATATCAACATCTTTATTGAAAAACTCAGTCATAGACCCACCAATATATTCAGGTGGGGGACCAAATTCTATTTCACCTCATGATACTATCTTAAAGTTATAGGCACAAAAGCCATCGAAAGATAGCTGAAAATGCAACAATTCAATCACACAAACACATTGAAATCAGTAAACAAAGAAAAAAAATACCCACCCTACCCCAGCCACCTCCACTTGACACACACCCAAAAAAAAATTCTAAGTTGTACATGTTACTACAACACCATAACAGTAACAACAACAAATGCAAAAAATCAACAAACATCCAACAAACACATAAGTCAATATGTTCATATTTGCATCAATTTCAGTAAATTATGTTTTTCCTCCAAAAAAAACACAACTTCGAAGAATTCATCAAATTGACAAAATTAAACATAAACGTTGTACATGCATAAGTCAATGTGTTCATAGTTGCATCAATTTCACTAAATTATGAGCTAAAAAATATTTTTCCCCAAAAAACTACAACTTCGAAAAATCTATGATTAGAGAGATTAAAACTACAATACACAAAATCCTAACCTGTAAAATTCTCACTCCTAGGTTAGTACGTTTCCCCCCTAACAATTTTTTCTCGCAAATACCTTCGATCTTCTTCGAGTGTGAGCTTAGAGTCTAAGTCGCGACGGATAGGAGAGAAAAATCGAAGAAGAGAGAGAGAGAAATGGGAAATGAATCGTTTCAAATGATTCAGATATTTTATTACAATCGGATCGAGTTATTGGGTTAAACCCAACCTTTTTAATCTTTTAATAATTAAATTATTATTTAAAAAGAGAGTGCAAACCACGCGCCTCAGGGTTGCTGCAGAATATGGTCAAAATGATGTATTTACAAGGGATTAAATAAGAATCGTGGGGTAATAGATGGTATTAAAAGTTTAAGTGTCTTTTTGAAAATCTCGGACAACATCAGTGGTGTAATTATGTATTTTCTCTAAATAAAACTATTATAATAAATGAATATTCTCAGGTAAGGTTCGTAAGATATTAATTAAGTATGATCATAATGAAATTTATTATGATAATTTGATAGCCTATGATCATAACACGCTTCATGATTTTATAACGAACTCATTTGATCATTTGATAGCCTATAAATAATACTTGTTCTTTTTTTCATACAAAAGGAGGTTCTATGGTGTACCAATTCAAATGTTATCATCGTCCATAGCTAACACAACAAAATAAAACACACTTTCAAAAGTAAATATAATTTTTATCTAATCATATATGGTAACAAATTCAGTAAGAATCAGAATCAACAAGTTATGTGTTACGTTAAATTTGATGATAACTCTAAGCAAATAAATAAGTATTGTTTTATCAAATACAAAAATAAAATAAAAAACAATGATTCCAGTTTAAAAGGAAAAATAGATTGCCATAATCAATCAAAAACTTTTTGATAACAAGCGATCATATATTTCAATAGAAAAAAAGTTTTGAGGCATTCAACAATTTTTCTAACAAAGACTAATTTATGACTGACAAATGACATTTAATCTTCAAAAAGAAATTAGAGATTTTTAAAAAAATAGTAAATTTTCTAACAGTCATCTAATAAACTATGGCATCAAAGATTTTTTGTTGGTTCGTGTCACTAAAAATTATAATTATATCGTTATAATTTGAGGTTTCAAACTTTTAGACACAACTTCCTCCCATAACTCTAGTTACATCACATTTTTTAAACAATTACTTTACTTTTTTCTAATGCCATAACTGTCTTTCAGATATTTTGTTGCAATCATATTATTATATATTGTGAGCACAATACTATATGAAATTAGGTACTTACTATCATCTTTTTTCAAACACAAACTCGATGCATGCACTTCAACTCAATTTTAAATATATAATTTAAATATCACAATTTATCAAAACAATTAAATATCATAATATCAAAACATGTGAATAATGTCAGCACAACATAACATACAACTTTAAATTTATATTGACATTTGTCATATATAAATCAATTTAATTGCAATATTTTAAAATTTCATTGAGTATACAATGAGAGGATTGTGTGAGTATATTGTGCATGCAACAAGAACAAACGTTGTTACTACCAAAAAGAAAAACAAGAACTAGGGTACTTTGCATTGTCATGGAGAGAAGAAGAGACAATTAGACATTATTTATGTGCACTTTTACCCACCAACCAATGACCATATTGCATTTATCCTCAATGTCCGTAAAACCCCACCCATTCCTTAATCTTGTTGTTTTCTCATTCTGCTTTCTCTTACTTCAAGCCACCTTCGATTCTTATTGGCTTGTTTTGATTACGCTTTAACTTGTTGAGTGTCAAGTTATTCCAAGATTATAATGTAAATATAGAAATTAGTAATAATAATAATAATAATAGTAATAAATAATTTATTTTTTTTATTGTACATTTAATTTATTACATTAAAATTGAATATATAACATATTAATTAATTAATTTATAGTAAAAAATAAAAATGTTTTTTTTCCTTTTTGCGACTTAATCTACATATAAATTATACATGATTTAATATTATTGATGATATAAGAAAAATACATCAATTAATGTACTAAATTACAACAACAACAAACCTAGTGTATTCCCACCAAGCGGGGTCTGGGGAGAGTAAAATATACGCAGTCCATATCGCTATCTCCGAAAAAGTAGAGAGGCTGTTTCCAATAGACCCCCGGCTCAAGATAAAGAATAGTTAACAAGGTCATAGTAATACATGAAGCAGGATGGATGACATAACCGAAATAAGAAATAAGAAATAATAAAAATAGAAAGAAGAGAGACACGAAAATAAGAGCAGTACGAAAATAAGAAATAAGAAAAGGACACCCACCTAGTAGTAGCATACACTAGCGGCTCCTATCAATGGACACAGTCCTAGGATTACTAACCCGGCTGCACAAGAGCTCCCTGACTACTAGTTACAACCGACACAGATACTAGCCTTCTACCCTTATACGCGACCTCCACACCTTCCTAACTAGGGTCACATCCTCGTTAAGCCGTAACAGCTCCATACTATATTCGATAAAATTATAGTATAAAATTATAATATATGATAATTATATTCTTATACATCGTCAACAAAAGGCTCCTAATTTTTCTAATTTAAGCCCTTACACCGTAGCGGCAGGTCAATACGTTCATATATTTTTATTAGTTAGTCAAAAATAAACCTTATAAAAATACCCCAATATATATATAATAAACAAATGTTAATTGTCATTTTCACAATATATAATAAAGAAAATGCAATAAAAGAGTCTCTGTCAATTCCATTTCTTTATTATATATCGGCTTCCCCAGTTTCTCTGTGAAATCTTAAATTCATCTGAATTAGGGCTTCTTAATCAATCGGCGATTTCCAATTCATCACTGTTCGGGTCGGGTCGGGTCACGATTCGCCATTGCTTAGTATATATACCTCCCGAATTACTGAATAGGAGGGAGGGGATTTGAGTATGGGCGGCGGTGATACTAGTGCTCCGGCGGCGGCGAAAGTAGATAACGAGAATAACGCCACGGGCGATCGAAAGGTTACAATTAATGTTCGATGTTCCAACGGCTCCAAATTCTCCGTTCAGGTGACGTTAGAGTCGAGCGTTGGATCCTTTAAGTCTGTCCTTGCTCAGCACTCCGACATTCCTGCTGAGCAACAGAGATTGATCTATAAAGGCCGGATCTTGAAGGACGAACAAACCCTTGCTAGCTACGGTAATATTAATTATCCTAAATTATATTGATTGCTGCTGCTTTGTTAATATATCGTATAGTGCTTGAAAAGGTCTCTAATTTAATTAGGTTTTTTTGCGTGATGGGGATTGGGGACATGCTATTTTGTTGATTGTGGTTATTGTTTTTTCTGTTAACATGGATAGGGTACTCCCGGTCTAAAAGGTTTGAGATTTGGGGGTTTATCTATAGATTGCTGCTGCTTACCTGATATACCGTATAGCCATCGAAAAGGTCTCTAATTGAATTAGGCAATTTTTGCGTTATGGGTGTTGATGACGTGGTATTTTGAATTTTGGTGATTGTGATTGTTGGTTATTCTGTTAAGGTGTAACTGCAACATGGATAGGGTACTCCCGGTTTATAAGGTTTGATATTTGGGGGTTAACTATTGATGATAAAAAAGATAAAGAGACGGACTTAGGTCGGCTTCTGCATATGTGGTTTCTTTGCTAATGAATTCAGTAAGAAAGACCTTTGTTTCTCCCCCTTTGATTATCAACAAAATAATAAGAAGAAAGAGCTCCACTTGTCACCATTAACCGTCCAGTATTGAATAGAATGCACATCACACAAGATGTTAGACTAAGTAGAGAATGAATTAATGTTTCAAAGTGGAAATAATGGGGGGATGTATGCTTACAACGATGAGCAAATAATGAATATGGACACACATATTCTAATGGGTGATGGACTAAGTACGGATTTGTATGCTACTATTACCTTGTTGACTACATGAGGAGTTGGGTGTGTGTGTTTTGGGGGGGGGGGGGCTGATAAACTAAGCAGTGATGAGTTGAATGTAACTATTGGGAAGTTTACTGATAAGTGGGCCTAAGTTTTGATAGTAAACCAGTGAAAAATATATAAGCTGATCAATAATCTTCAATAGTTATTATTGAACTAAATCTTTCAGTAAAAGTTCCTCTCTTTTCTTGCTCTTCAAGAAAAATAGTTAAAGATACGACCTTTAAATTTTAATTGTAGATTTGTATGGAAGTACTGTGACAAAGTAGGACCTCTACTTAATGCTTTCCCTGCTTAAGGTTGCAGACTTTAGTTCATAGATGATGATGGCTAATGGTGAAAGCGACTTTAGTTCATATAATTGAGCATTATTTCCAAAGGATGTATAAGAAGTGATAATATGAGATTAGCAAGCACTATAGTTTAAGAGAAAATGCTGGGTATGTTGTTGTATAGTTTAAGAGAAAGGCCTGATGACCCCTAGTTTAGGGTTGTATTCAAGGCCACATTTTGAGAGGATTGAACTTTATAGAAACAAGGTATTGATGGTTAATAGCGACCTCTAAAAGATCAGAACAGACAAGAAAGAGAGGGTATTTGAAGCGTAAAACACAGGGTCTTGGGGATGAAATATGGTTCCACTTTCCTGCTATTAGGGAATGGATGGAGTATCTTGTCCTCCGTCTGCCCTGTTGTTTGTTAACTTGTAATTTTGCATTATGTTTTACATGATTATATTCTTCTCTGTGATGCATGTGTTTGACGTGTTATCAGGCTGTTACAGTAATATTCTTTTTTGTCTTGCTTATCTTATTTATAAATGGTTGATAGGTCTTGAGGCAGATCACACCGTACATTTGGTTCGAGGTTTTGCACCAGCTGCTTCTGCTAATACTGCAAGTGCAGCCAATACTGGAAATCCAAACACTAATCAGAATGCACCCTCTGATGCCGCTCCAAATGTAGGCGGACCCTTTGCTGGATCTGGCGTTGGGGCTTCACTGTTTCCTGGTCTTGGAAGTGGTGGTGGTGGTTTACTTGGAGCTGGCCTTCCGGATTTTGAGCAGGTGCAGCAGCAGTTGACCCAAAATCCTAATATGATGAGAGACATGCTGAATATGCCTCTCGTTCAGAATTTAATGAATAACCCAGAAATCATCCGTAACATGATCATGAACAATCCTCAAATGCGAGAGATCATGGATCGTAATCCAGAGCTTGCCCATGTTCTCAATGATCCTGCTACTCTACGTCAGACAATGGAGGCTGCACGAAACCCTGAACTTATGCGTGAGATGATGCGTAATACTGACAGAGCAATGAGCAATATTGAATCTTCTCCCGAGGGATTTAACATGCTGAGGCGCATGTATGAAAATGTCCAGGAGCCTTTCCTAAATGCAACAACTATGGGTGCAGATGCAAGAAGTGATGCTGGTTCAAACCCGTTTGCGGCCCTTTTGGGTGCCCAGGGTGCGGGGCAAGGCAGAGACCAGTCAACTAATCCCCCAACTACTGGTTCTGAGGCTACTGCTAACACACCTGCTCCAAACACTAATCCACTTCCTAATCCTTGGGCTTCTGCTGGCAGTAAGCTACTTTCATTTCATATCCTTTGACTGTACAATCTTTGCTTGCCTTAGACATGCTTAATTACTTGGTCTCTTTGTTTTTCTGGGGGATAACGGTGGTGTCCAGGTTGCACGCCTCGACTATTCCACCAGTACTTGCTACCTCCCACAAGCACATGTAACGGGTAACTGTGCCACCATGGCTTTAGAAAATGAGTAGAGATCACCCCGTTTTTTTTTCTCTGCTGGGCTTTGCCTCTTTGATTAAAAGCTTTGCACATTACAAACAAAATGTTTTTGCTCGCATAAGCTTCTCATGCTTGATCTGCAACAATTTTCATCCAACATGCTGTATGAATAATTCTATGTTACATTTAGGAGCTTTGAGTAGGCAGTATTTAGGCATCAGAGTATTTCATAAGGTTTTCTTGTTGGCTAGATACAACACATGATTGTGCTTTTGTTATTATTATTATTTCTTTTTACGGTTTCCTCCCCGTGCTTTGACTTTTTGCAGCTGGAGCTGGCCAAACTAATAGCACTGCTAGGTCAAATGCTGCTGGGGAAACTAGGGCACCACCCCCTGCTGGCTTAGGTGGACTTGCGCTCCCAGATCTTGAGCGAATGCTAGGTGGCATGCCAGACTCTACTTCACTAAATCAGATGATGCAGAACCCAGCTGTCTCACAGATGATGCAGTCTCTCCTCTCAAATCCTCAATACATGAACCAGGTATTATTTGTCTAGACTTGAAGCTTGCTTGCAGCCATCAAATTTATGTCTTTATTTCCTTACTTTATTCTCTTCCTCTATTTGTCATGGAAAGCTTCTTGTCAAGTTCTCATTCGGTAGTATTTTGGTGTTCAGATGCTTGGGCTCAATCCACAGCTAAGGAACATGCTTGATTCTAACTCCCATCTTCGAGAAATGATGCAAAACCCTGAATTTATTCGGCAGATGACTTCCCCTGAGACAATGCAGGTAAATTGTTTCTGGTTGCTATCTTTGTTTTGCTTCCCTGAAGTGTGCATGGTTCATTGGATGCATTTGAATATTGTGTTTGGACAACTGATTCCTAATGAATGTGCTTTTCACTAATTTAGCCTCATTACCTATTTGTGGAGGAGACAAGCCATGTACATCAACATATCCAATTGAAATGAAGCCAGTGTTGTCAAAGGCACGCTTAAGCCATGAAGGGAGGCTCAAAGCACGTTAAGTGCTTTGCCTCGCTTAATGTGGGATTCAATGTCGTTATCAAGGCTCTATGACAAACTTTTCCCTGTGAAGTTTCCTGAAGAAGCGACACTAAAAAATTGATGTTTCACTTTATTTAGTAAAAAAAATAAATTCAATTTGTTTGATCATATATTTGTTATTCATGTTTATAATTATTAGTGTTGGACTAAACCTATGTATATTTGTATGTTTTCTCCCTTTACTCCTTTTCTCATTCCTTGCCTTTTCATTTTTTGCTTAAAAGCCCAACGACCTTAAAGCTTTTTGGTGCACTTTGCTTTTGATAACAGTTAATGACGCTAAATCTTAAGTTCAGACTGTTGGTCAAAAGAAGTCATAAGCTAATTATGCTTGTCAAAGAGGAAGTGAATTCAATATAATGCACTTGGTACTTTTTTGCTTTGGATTGGGCATTTCTAGATCCACTGTTATACCTCTCAAATTCACTGAATTTCTCCATGCCATGAAAATTAAGCTGTGAAAAAGTTCACTTTCCTTAAAAGGGAAGTATCCATATTTGACAAAACTTGCAGCATATGAGTCACTCCCATTTCCTTTAAATTTACGACAACTTCTTCATAGACGTTCGATTTGCATGTGTTAAGCATATAGCTAGCGTTCCTTTGTAGATTTTCCGGATATTAAAACTTAAGCTGTGAGGGTATCCAGTTTCTCGATTGGAAACTTCTGGTATTTGAAAAAATTGTTGTGTTTTATACCATGGAACTCTATCTTTAGAATATGTTTAACTTATAATATTGTCTTCTGATTTTAATTTCTCCTCCAATTAATGCATAGATTTGTGAATCTTAATAATATCTCTCTTAGATACAATGCATGTTCTCTTATCATTTCTGCTTTTGTTATAATGGACACAAGTGTCATGCTTTCATTCAGATGGAGATATTTGGATTTTTCATTATATAAGTACACTTTTAAGATATCCAACCAGTCAAGATAATAAACACACGGAGTTCTAGTTTTATCCAAATGTTGAAATTGACTTGCTTGTCAATTAAACTAGTGGGGTCGTTTGTTATTATGGATAGGATAAGTAAGGATATCCCATGGGATTATTTTATCCCTCCCTCCCCATGAGATATTAATCTCACCATTTTAGTAGAAATGGTGGGATAAAATGGTCCCGGGATAAAGTAATACCTTATACCAAACATGGGATAAAGTTAATCCCAAACTTTATCCTGGTATTAATTTTCTTATCCCTTCTACCAAACGACCCCTAAATGTAGGATATCCTTGCCAAAAATAAATAAATAGTAAATGTAAGATATCAATACACTTAATGGACACCACCGAATGTTTGTTTCTGGATGTGGCTTATACCAAAACTTAAGGTGGTAAGTCTTAGTTAAATTTAAAATGCTAAATATTAGGCAACGTCATAAATTTTGAAGTTCCATTCAACATGGAATTATCTAGAAGGACCAGTTAAGCTTTAAAAAGGTAAAGTAGCATTTCACTGTGGAGCTTTGTGCTTTTATAATGATATAGATATAGATTTTTGCCATGAGGTGGGTTTGAGGGGCATCTATGAAACTAGGCCTTTTGATGTGTCTGAACAAAGAGCTTGACAAGTGTATTTTCTCATCCTATAGTGATCCTTTGGTTCATAATCTTTTATTTGTCTCTTGACTTCTGATTTTTGCTTCTTTCTAGCAACTTCTGACTTTCCAGCAAGGGCTTTTGTCTCAACTTGGTCAGCAACCGACGAACCAGTAAGTTGATACCTACGTTATTAAGTTCACTTGGCTGGAGTTCTGCATGCTTCATGATTTGTGTTTCTGAGTGCTGCATATCTTTCTGAATTCCCACTGACTAGTCAGCATTTCTTGTTTACACTTGCAATGAAAACTGGGAAGTTACTCTATTATGTTCTCATATTTCCATTTTCAATAGTAGAGAACCATCTTAATTCTTAATTAGGTAGGAAGAAGGGCATATGCTTTAATTTTTAATGTTTTAGATCTTCTCTATGGTTGTTAATCATTTTGGATAACGTTATGGTATTTCTGGCTCCATGCTGACCTGATGCCTTTTTCCCTCTTGCAGACCTGGTCAAAATGCGGGAGGTGCAGGTAATATTTATGTTTCGAATGCCTCAAACCCGAACCTCTTAACTGCAATTTACCTGTGGTGTAGGTTACTTCGATAAGTAGTCATTTTTTAATCTTATTGCAGAGCCAATATATTTCCATTACCCTTTTTTTAAAGTTTGTTCAAGACTATTCTTTTGTGCTAAAAAGGTCTAATAGTTATGGAAGGATGCTTATTTAAGTGAAAAGTAAGTTCTACAGTGAATGCTGGGCTGCTAAGGTTCAACATTTCCACAGGATGAGTGTTGCAAACACGTGGATGCTAAAATGAGTGTTCGGTGATACAAAGATTTGATAAGATTGAAAATGACTGCATTGTCCAGAAGGTTTTAGTAGAACGCATATAGGATTAAACGAGAGAAGGTTGCTTGGATCAAGAAAAGATCCATATAGGTGATATCTATGAGAATAAGTTTTAATCTTTTTATAGAACTTCAATTATTATCATTGTTACTATTACTATACATATAAACTTATTTTTCACTTTTATTTTTATTCAATGTGTTAAGACATAAAGTCACCATCAAAGTTGTCTCGAATTTTTATACACTTAAAGTTTGCGGGGGTCCTATTACCCCCCTCCAAATAAACGATTTCAAATTGATATTATTATGTCATTTTTGGATCAAACCCAATTTTTAGAAATAGGTGTTGACCGCACACCAATTACTACCAATTACTAATTGACACGTGTTAATTTAATTTAAAATAATGTTTTTTATTTTTCCTTATACTTTTCTCTTTTTCTTTTTTCTCTCCTACTCACCATCATCCTCTAATTTCTCCTTCAGTAAACCCCCGCCCCCGGCATTTTTTTTTCTTCTTCTTCTTAACTAAACCCCCTTCCCCTCCTCTCATTTGAAATGAAAAAAAGGAGTGAATTTATAATTGTGTGCGAAGTTCCTTTGTAATTTCACCAAATTTTGAGTTCACTTTTACTGTTGATTACTCTCACTATTATAATTCACTGAAAGTCGAAATTTCATAATTCCTTTTGTCGTCGGAAAATCCCTTTTCGCCCGCAAAAATAGTGGCTGACGGAAGATGCCTCTCCATTTTTCTTGTCACTTTTTCATTTTCATCAAAAAATAGACACCGACAACAATAAAATTCTTCATCATGAAAATTTCTTACCTTTTTGGGCCGATTTTGTTGAGGTCAATGTCTCCCCTTTTTTTTTTTTCAAAGCTTCAATTGCATTTCAATGGAGATTTGGGGAAGATGGAAGATAAAATGGGTTGTATAAAGAATTGAAAAAATTATTGACACGTGGCATTTTTTAATATGTTCTTGCAGTCAATCTTTCTCCTTCACACGCGTCATTTGCGTGGAACACAAACCTAGGCTGCAATTCAGTCAAAATGGTCCATTTATATTGGTCTTTATAACTTTTGTGGGCTCATACTTAAGGTGTCTTATAGCAAATTCGGGACAACTTCGATGGTTACTTTATGGTTTTTTTTCTTATTTAATTGGAGAAGTTGGGACTCATATTGCATTCCGACCCCAATGTGTTTGGGATACTTAGGTTTAGTTGTTGTAAAAAGGGTCTAGTAGTAACAATTTGCACCTTTATTTCGTAGGCAGAAATCCTTTGTTATTTTATTGGTTAGAACTGGTTTCCTAGATAAGATTTAAATAACTTGATGTTGTGGGATTTAAGTCCGTATACAAAAGTCAAGAGCCTACACCAAATTATTGTTTGAGATAATACCTAGTCATTTATATCAAAAGGATCCTCAATGCTGCACCGCCATGTTGAGGTCATGAGTTTACGGGAAAGCTATTGGGGTAGATGGGTATAGGTTGGGACTGCTAGTAGAAGGTTTTGGGCTGGTGGGACACAAGAGTATGGATGTTACGGGGGTTGGAACTAATGGTGGGGTTTGCTTTCTCACCATATCCCTGTCATGTGATTTGATAATTGCCTTCCAAGGGGTCTAAAATGCCTCCCAACTTATTTGTCTAGGCACTAGCCAGTTATAGTTCAGTCTATCGGGTAGATATGGAATCTGAACATTGGATGTATTTGTCGGTTGATGCTACTTTTTAGATGAAACAGCGTGTAGGTAGTAGTCCCACTTTTGACACTTTCATATGAAATCTAGTTGTACTAAGATATACTTTAGCTTCAGAGACACCCCCAGAATCCCTTATCATGAAATCTAGCTATATTAAGATATTGTTGCTTCAGCTCAATCCATCCTTTTGTATCCTCCGTATGGCGTGGTGAGTTCTTATTCTTTTTCTGGCTTCTTGTGATGTCAAGTAACGTACGGCGGTGAAGGACAACGTACAGTGCTATTTCTTTACATTTTGCTGTTCAGTTTGACTCACATCAATACGGTTCTTCAATAATTGCAGCCCTTGACAACAACATGGGAATGGAAATGCTGATGAATATGTTTGGTGGACTTGGTTCAGGAGGCTTGGGTGGTGTCCCCAACAGATCCAATGGTTAATTTTACTCTTCTCTATTTAGTCAATCTCTCATAAATTTTAATCTGCTCTCATCTTTTTGATTTTGATGTCTTGCTGTAGTGCCTCCGGAGGAATTATATGCTACTCAGCTAGCACAGTTACAAGATATGGGTTTCTTTGACACTCAAGAAAATATCAGAGCATTGATTGCCACTGCAGGCAATGTTCATGCTGCAGTAGAGAGACTTCTTGGAAATCTCGGACAGTAATGTTTCATCACTCTTCCATATGACTATAGCTTCTGATGTGGACAATGAAGTCGGTTAATTTGGACATGACGAGCATCAGATCTTTAATTGGAAGGAGCATTGAGTTTTAGTTGGAAATATTTATTTGCAGTTGATTTTTGGAAAGGACTCTCAACTGTTGCCTCCCTTTCACTTTTCCTTTGGAGCAAAAAAAGGAAATTGATGGAGGAACAAGTTGTTTAGTCCCTTGTACATACAATGTTAAAATATTGGTCCCATAAATTGTTTGGTATATTATAATTTGTACTTCACTTATGTCTAGCATCTCTTTTTTGATATGCTAAGGCTAAAGGTATTTGCTTGACTCTCTAAGTTAATTCATCTGTAGCTGTCTGTATTTCTCTAAATTGCTTATTCAATTGTGCATCAAGCTCTTAGTATGCTATTTTATGATGTGTTGCTTTTGTCTGCTTTGAGTTTAATGGTTTATTTTGCTTAGAATACGAAATTGCTTGCAAGGAAGAATACGCGGACTCCAGATTTTAGGCATTTGATGGTTGCTGATCAGTGGTGTTTGGTTTTAGTCTATTTGTACACGAGTGTAGAACAATAGGACCACTTGTATAGCCATCCATCAACGGGTGCTGCTAGAACCCGGTCTAGCTCTTGGCTTGTGCTAATGTAACGTTGTTCTGGATTAAGTGAGTCAGGGGAGCTAACTAATATACTAAGAATCTAGTGTAGAAAACTGTAGTCGGTTTCATAGTCGAAGCAGTAACTTGGTGCAAGAATTATCTGTATAGCTTTTGAGCTGAGACTGAATTGTAATGTTTTCTGTAGACCAAAGACTTCAGGGCTATTTGATTTTCATTACATCAGCAATTGGCAGTCATATATATAGTTAAGTTTTCTCAAGTGTGTACTTCTTGCTAAATCGTAACAAGAGAGAACTTGCAGAATCAATGAATTCTTAAGCAGTTGTAACGTTGATGGTAGCTCTCATTTCTATCTGGAGGAAGACACCATCCATTATTGGTCGAACATGTATGCACACGCATCCAAAGTGCAACTGATCCATCATCTTCATTTCTAATACTTACATGGGGTTCAAAACTTCAAATAATTAAAGCGAATCCAAATGAATACAGATAATGAATTAAGTGAGGTTTTCTGAAATCAGTAGGGAGTTTGTTCTTCAGATTCGTAGCTCGAGAAATGCTCCCATTTTGGATTTCACTTTCTCTACCAACGATGAATATAATTATTCACTCCACCATTTACCAGCTGAAATTTGAACCATTATATTCCAATTATTAATTACTCACCATCATAAACCTTAAAGGAATTAAATTGTTCCATAAAATATTACTGAGTCATTAAAATCAAATATACAATATCACATGAATTTAAATTATATACATCTGTCACTGTAAGTTTTTTCATACTATCAGCTAGGTCATCCAAAAGAAAAGATATCTACTGGCGAATATGTGAGATTTTGTAAGCTTGATAAAGAAAAGATAAATGCACGTGAGATGTGATCTGACCAGATGGTGTTTGAATATATATATATCTATAATCTATTATCTATATCTATAATATATTAAAAATGTGAAAAACTTAAAAAAGTAATTCGAACTTTTTGCCAAAAGTTTCTTCTTTAGACAAAATCGTCTTTTCACTATTTTTCTTAAATTATTATTTAATTATATTTAAGATATTGTCTCCTAAAATATATGGGATCATGAGTTTAAAATACATAGTAAGATTTTTTCTTAAATTAAAAATTCTAAAAATATATGATAAGAGATAATTTTAATCAATCATAGTTTACCTTAAATAAAAATTATATTTTATTATAATTATACTCACCATAAAGATTAGCACTAATTTACTCCCTTATTTTTTGGCGAAAAAAAAAAAAACTTAGGAGTATATTTGGCATAATTAAAAAGTTGCCATTACTTTTAACAAATTAAAACACTATGGTAACAATTATACATTCAATAGAGTCCTCATATATTTTCTTATTTTTGAAAAATAAAAACTGTTATTACTTTTTACCAACTGTCATAAAATTATATTTTTGGCAAAATAAAATTTATCTTATTTTTTGTAAATAAAACATTGTCGCTGAAACTAATTTTTTGCTAAATAAAAACTAACATGAGAGTCCTTTTTGTTATAAATAGAAGTCCTTTTTCTTTTTGACAATCAATGGATGATATTCTGATACAAATTATATAAGAGCCTAATTTTTTCTTTTTTAATTTATGAATACTCCTTTCGTAAAAGGAGTTCTTCTATGCGGTGATTAAATCATTACGTAAATAAAAGGTGCGTAAAAATAGTTATTTTGTTCTTTAATTTTTTTGTTTCTTTATCATTATATTTTCAATTGTGTATTTGGATTGATAATAAATCATTATATAGAATAACATAGAGTTAACAAGTTTTTGTAGTAATTGAGTTGTGTTATATGTATAGACAGGGGCGGATCAATTAAGGAGTTTGAGGGTGCCACGCCACCCGCAAGCTTCGACGTAAACTCTATATATGTGTAGGTGTATATATATATATATATATATATATATATATATATATATATTTAATAAATGTGTCACCAAGGGAACCAAAGTGCTATGTTGCTCCAGTGGCAAAGGGGCATATATTCTCCCCAGAGGGTTGCAGGTGCTAACCCTGCTGCCAACAACTTGTTTTGATTTAGTTTAAATTAAATCAATTGTATGCAACTCTATCCTGGCAAACCTTTTCTTTTGTTTAGTTTAATTTAATTCAATCAATTGTATCCAATTATATTTTGCCAGTGAAGTCAAAATTATATTTATTTAAAATTTCTATTATACTTGTTTAAAATTTTTTATTGATTAACTTAGTTATAATTAGAACCGATTGTTTGATATGTCCAATGTAAGTCATACTTAACATAGGTATAATTAGAACCCCCGTTGTTTGATATGTTCATGTTACGTAATTACGAGAGGGAGTTATTGAAATTCATTGACTTGTCCTTTCAAAATAAATTAGATTTAAATTTTGTGTAAAGTATAAAGATTAACCTTATCAGATTAAGTTGATCTATGATAATAATCCGATCTTATAATTGAAAATTTTCTTTTTCTTCCTCTTCACTTCACTGCAATGCTTTTAATTGTTGTTGACTTATATTAATTCATTTATTTTTTACTGAAATAGCAAGTTTAGGAAGAAGAAGGGAGTGGATTTGGTTCTTTATATATTACTAAGCTTGTTGTTTTATTTTATTTTATTTTTGAAAAGGGATTAATTCTATTTTCAATATATGAGTTCTAACTCTATTTTAAAATACGAAATTATAAATTTTGAATATATAATGAATTTTAAGTCTTAGTTATTATACTAAAACTTTGTACACAAAATTGAGGCCAAATTGCAAAAGTCACATTTGTTCACTGCTTTTTAGAAAAATAAATAGGTAAAAAGTTGAAGCATTCCTTCTTTTAATCACTCCTTGTTGAGAGACAACAGCGGAACGACAATTTTTATTAGGAAAATTTAAAATCGAACGAAAAAAACACACGAACTAGTCGAAGGGGGTTTAATATCTACTATATATCGTAAAAAATAATGTTAACTATATAAAAATATTACAGTTTTCTGATGAAGAGGGTTAAGATGAACACTTTGGCCGTAAGTTAGTTCTGCCCTTGGAGGCGAACTTAGGATTTGGAGTCTCCGAGTGATTGAATCGATAAGTCTACTTGGCACCCTGAGACTTCGAATTCTGGATCCGCCTCTGTGTATAGATATTTATTTTTGCAATCAACGGATGAAACAAGGATAATATGCCAAAATCCGTTTCTATGATCCTTCGAAATTATTTTTCAGCAATTAATTAGGTACTGTTATTGTTATTTAAAAATTATAGAGTTCTCTCTCTTTTTTTCTTTGTTTTCCAGCTTCCTCTACGAGAAGAGAACTATATATTTGTTTTAGACGGAGAACATACATATTGACTATTGAGATGTGAATATAAATTTAATGTGTTAGAAAAATAGAGGAAGATTAATGAAGAAATAAAAGATCAGGCTAGCGTGGAATATATATTATTCTTGTCTTTTATGAGATTTTTGTAGACGAACACTCTTTTAAGGATATTAATACAACAAGCATGCATGTTTATCAAGTTGAACTAGAAGTGATCGACATAGATAGAGTAAAATAAAGTCTATATTTATGGAGAACGTACATACAATGATATTCGACATGCAATTCATATATTTTAGCTGACATTTAGTCCTCATATCATATGTGTTCTTTTGTCATGATCAGTTGATTGTGATTATAATCGTTTCATGCTTATTATGTGTGTTTCTTTTTGTACGAATGATGGTTGAGTTAATGGTCGGGGTCTATCGGAAACAACCTCTCTACTTCTTCGGAGGTAGCGATATGGACCGCATACATCTTACCCTCCCCAGACCCCACTTTGTGGGAATTAATACATTGAATTTCTTGTTGTTGTTGTTGATGTTTGAGTTAATGAGCGCGTTTGGATTGATGGAGCTAAAATGACTGCTTTGGAGCTTCGAAGTTTTGAGTAAAGGTCCAAGAAAAAAGTAATCAAGACCGATCGAGTTGGGGTTCAAAATGGAAATAATACGTTTATTTTCACTTATGGTACTTTCAAAAATACAATTTTTTAGGATATAATTCTGTTTCAGGAGAATGATATGATACATGAGAATTTAGGACAAAACCGAATTAAAGATACTAATGTTTTAAATGGAAGAGTATTAGTGGATTTTATGGGATATATCAATCTATCGGAGTATCCCCTCATTCCAATTGAAAGAAAAGTTTTTAAATATTTAAGAGGCAAAAAATGGTACTCTATATGAATGTGAATATTGAGTATAATTTGTATCTGTCAATATACATCAGGATTGTGATTGATGGATCTCGATCATTTTGAGAAATCTAAATAAGAAGTGTATACAAAGGACCAACAAACATCCACAAGATGATATCTTTACATACTACTCCTAAACTATGTTGAATTAATTTGCGGTTATTCAAGATTAGTAGAAACGATACATATGAAAGAAAATGTAATTAGTAGCAAATATAGAAAAAAAAAATGAAATAAGGTTGGTTAAAATGGTTTGATCATTTCATACAAAGACATCCAAATACACATATGCATAAGACGTGACAAACATAATCATTGATAGTATTAAGAAAAAAAAACGATGTACGCTTTAAAATTACATTTGACCAAAATATAACTGATTTTAGAAACTTTTAATTTTGTTTATAGGTGACATGCCGATAAACTGGCGAAGTAAAGAATACAATATGTCCATAAGTACATTGTTTGATTGAATTCTTCCAAGTTTAGTTAGTTATATATAAAAGATAAGTTATTAAGTAGGAAAATCAAACAAGTTCCAATGTTGATCGAAGTTGATACAAATGATTCATCTATATATACATAGAGAGAGATATATATATAGTTCTAATAATATTTTTTAATAGCGATATAATTGTTATTATTAAAGATAAAATTAAAATCATTTCAAATCAGTGGGTTTTCATTTGGACCATAATTGAACCATGCAAAACAGTAGAGTACTACTTAACAATGAAGTAGACTGGACCCCAATATATGATAAACAAGTATATTGTTCTTGTAATAAGGTTCCTATTCATTCATTCATTCTTATATGTTGGCATGTGATTTAATTTAATATTCCTTAATTGCTATTGGTAAGCAGTTTTAATAAATTATTATTTATTTATCAAATTAGATTATGGTCACATATTTATTAGACAACTGTAGTATATATTAGTCAACTAAATCTTATGCATATTTGGTAACATCGTAAATGTTTTCCCAGATATAATAATACCTTATGTGGCAAGTGTGAACTATAAAGAGAACTCCTAAATTACTTTTTTTCATCTCATCAGCGTCACTGATTCATCTTGTTTTTTCCTTCAAATTAAGCAGTTATATATGGCTTCATCTGGTAATTCTGACAACAATGAATCATCCATGCAAAGTGCTACCAACAACGTGAGTTTTCTAATTTATCTACCAACATATATAAATCAGTTTTAGATTTAAAAAATTCATTTTGTTTTCTACCAACATATATAAGTCAGTTTTAGATTTAAACAATTCATTTTGTTTTCATTTGCAAATGAAATAGTTTTAGTAGACATTTTAGAAATTACTTTTGAAAGATAAATTAATTTATTCTGTAGTAGTAGTAATAATGTGCTAGCATATCAACTAATGGTTTGTAACAAGTAGATCTGGTTCACATATGAGTATTGATCAGTTATATTATATATGACAATTAAAATAACAATACTCTTTTATTTCAATTTACGTTCGACATCTCAGAAGATACTCATTTTTTTTTTTTAGTTCAAAGAGTACCATTCAATTTCAAAATTTTACGAGATTTGTTTAAAACCGTCCAAGATTCAACTATATTTTGATGGATTATACACATCTTTAATTTTTAATAAGAGCAAGACTCTAAAGTCACTTGAAATTAACCTGTTTGAATGCATCATCAAAGTTACTTTCTTTTTTTCCAATGCCTCTTAACTAATTATATATCATGATATATAATATGATTCTTTGGATAGCCTTCCTCCAATCCCAATAGCACTGTTTCTTCTCTTGCTTCCCCTATTCCCGCTCCTCGTACAAGTGGAAGTGGGATTGGTTTGGTCAGGGGCGGAACTGGCATTCATTTTGGTGCGAGTCGCCCTTCAAATATTTTTACGCAAAATGTTGTTGTACAAGGGGTGTCTGCTCGCCCCGTGTACACTTGGAGTGATACAACCCCTCCTACCATCCGGCCATTCAAGGCCAGGCGGTCGCATGATGCATTCGGTCAGAGTTCACATCCACCATCAGCTGGAGGAGGTCCTGCTAAGCGACCATTCATTGGAGCGATTTCTGATCCGTTTGGGCATAATTTTCGCTCATATCCAAATCCGAGATTCCCTGGTAAGAAAGAATATATATGAATATAAATATAGATGTATTGAGTTTTTTTATTTACTGCATTCAAACTACTTATTGACTGAGCTTTTAATATATATATATATATATATATACATACAGTATTTGATCCCGCGAGATTGGCTGTTAATCTGCCCCTGGATCCACCTGAGCTAGAGAAGGTTGTCACGCACAATGCAGAAGAACAGACAACACAAGGAGTAGAGGCTGCTGCTGCTGCTGCTTCCAAACCACGTGGAGATGTACGGCGTGTGATTTGCTCTTATCCAAATCCAGAATTCCCAAGTAAGAATGAATATATATATATTGAGTTCGTAATCAAAACACTTTTTATTTACTTCATTTAAAGTACTTATTAACTGACTTTTTAAAATATACATATACAGTATTTGACCCCAAATGGTTGACTGTTGATCTGCCGATCGATCCATCTCCGCCACATCCTCCCCTAGTGTCTGACAAGGATGGAGCTGATGACAATGTTCAACCCCAGAAGGGCCAGCCTGAGGAGGTTGTTGAAGACATTGCAAAAGAGCAGGCACCACCAGGAGGGGAGGCTGCAGATGCAGCTACTGAAGAACCACATGCAACTCCACCAAGAGGAGAGGCTGCAGCTGCAGCTGCTGAAGAACCACATGCAACTCCACCAGGAGGAGAGGCTGCAGCTGCAGCTGCTGAAGAACCACATGCAACTATATGCGATGACGTGGTTCCTGTGGTGAGGACGAACAGTGTGCCTGATCTCAACTTGCCTGCACCGGAGGCAGAAGAAGAAAGTCAATAAGAACTTGGAGATTTTAATTTAGTATTTTTTGTTTGTGTGTGTGTGCTGATAGCGTTGTATTATCAGAACTTAGTTTAATTGCTTATTCGATTCGCACCAGGTTTTTTATGTGTTATTCAGTGATGTGTTGTTTGGTCTTTGCTATGAATTTAATGATTTGTTTTGTTTAGAATATGAAATTGCTAGTGTAACATAGTTCTGAAGTAGGTGAGTCGGGGGAGCTGAAAGTACAATATGTGGCTCTAGTGTGGAAAGCTTGGTGTAAGAGTTGTCTGTATAGCTTTTGAGCTGAGACTGAATTGTAATGTCTTCATGGCTATTTTCGAACACCAATATTCCAGATTGTAAGATTTTCATTATCTCAGCAATTGGCAATCGAATATAACATTTTCTGAAGTGTGTGCTTCCAAAATCTTAACAACAGAAGAACTTGCAGAATCGATAATTTCTTAAGCATTGTCGAATACAAACTTGGAATTGGACGACCTGGACAGCAGTTTTAAGGTTGATAGCAGCTCTCGTTGGCAGCTACCAGGAGGAAGGCACTATCCATTATTGGTTGAACATGTATGCATATGCTTAAAGGAGCATCCAAAATGCAACGTTTAATTGCTCCCATCATCACCATTTCTAATCTTCATAGTATCTATATACGATTTTAATCTCCAACGAGCTCTCTTGAGAAAAATCCCTTAAAATAATTAGTCACTCCAATCCTCCTATGCTTTGCAGGGCATTGAGGAGTGAGGAGACTAGGTGCTGGACCTAAATCACCATCCAATTTCGGGCTTAAAAATGTAGCAATCGAAATCCTCTCCTTGTCTTTATTAACAATTGCTCGATGTACAGTGCTTTTATAAGTCCCATTCGTTACAATCTTCAAAACTTAAAAATTCAGGCAAATTTAGCTCTTGCAAAATTGATGAAAAATGGGTATTGATTACTGAAACTATCAACATGAACCATCGATGGATAAGAAAAAAGAACAAAAATTTTGTTTCACCTCTAATATGTTTCCAATGTTGGCAACAAAGGCATTAGCAAGATACGAAACAGGAATCCAAAATCCATTTTTCATAATTTGAAGTCCTTCAGTTTGGTTAACCTGAAGGAGTATGCCAAGAGCAGCAGCATGGGTTGAGGACAAGGAGGGTAGTAATTTATACGCATCATTTGCACCCCTTCTTTGAAAAGTACATTCACGTCCTCTCTGCTTGCATCCCTAAAGCTTTTGCCATATTTTGTATACAATTTTCATGGCAAGTTCCATCAATTCTGTTGTGTATTGTTCCAGTGCATCCCTGAATACGCAAAAGAATTTAAATATCAGTGATTTTGATTTTAATATTCGTTCCTTTTCGGTTGACATTATTTTCTTACTCCATTAGTAATTTTTTTAAAAAAAATACACAGTTTTAAATTTCTTTTATGAGAAGCGCTAGCTTTTATAGCCACACAATTATAGTGACATGTTCAAAATCAGAAGTTTCAAAAGTCTTATAGCCACACTGAGACATGCCACATGTATATAAATTAAAAAGTTTTTTACGGAGTCAACTTATGTCAAGCGAAGTGGAATCAATGGATGAAGAAAATTTTTGCACAGTACTAAAAAGATGTGCATACTATATGCCAGATTATTAGGGTTTGTTGCAGGTAAAAATAATCAAATTTGAGTATTGGGCCCTAGAGGGTAGGGGTGTCAAGTGGGTTGGCCCGACCCAGCCCTTTTACCTAACCCGACCCGGTTTGACCCGGTCCAATTATTTTGTTAAAATGAGCCCGGGTTAGACCGGTCCTTTTACCTAACCCGGCCCGGTTTGACCCGACCCGGCTTGGCCCGAAAAAATTTTAAAAAAAAAAAGATATTTTGGATTTTGGGCCAAACTAGCCGTTGGCCCAACGGATATATAGCCGTTTTTGGGTCCAAACGGCTAGTTTGGGCCCATTTATTAAAAAAAAAAAACTTTTAAAAATATTTTTTAATCCCCAAAAAAAACTATAAATACCCTACAACTTCAAATCATTTTTCACACAATTTTTCACTCTTTCAAATCTCATTCTCTCTCAAATCTCAATTCTCAATTCTCAAATATTCAATATATTTAATTTCTTAAAGTGTTCACTTTAATTTTTTAATTTTTCGTTTACAAAGTACGAGCGGAAGTTTCTAAAGTCGCAATCTTCGGATACTTCCAAAATTTGGTATTGTCGTTCCATCTCTTACGTTTAATTTTTATTTATTGTATTAATTGTTTAATATTTAATATTATTATATTTGTGTATTTTGAATATTTTTAGTTTAATTTAATTTATATTATGGATAAATTAAGAAACCTCGCTACTAAAGGTGTTAAAAATTTTTGTCCCGGAAGCGGTAGTGGTAGTAAAAAGTGAATTGCTAGTGGTAGAGGTAATTCAAGTAGTAGATATACCCGTGTGCCTTCGCCTCCGGTACCGCTTGGTACACCTTTTGAGGAAGAAATAGGTGTAGGTGCTCGTGATATGGATTATGTAGAAGCTCAGGAAAATTACGGTATAGAAGAAGAAAATGAAGTAGATGCGATTAATTTAGACGAAGATAATGAAAATATTGTTGAGACACCCGCAGTAGGAGATGCTAACGTTAGATCTGAATCAGTTAATCTCCCTTCCCGTCCTCCCAGTGCCCCAAAACCTCGTAAAAGAACTAGTATTGCATGGCAATTTTTTGAACGTATATCAGATATTGAGGTGCAATGCAATATTTGTCAACAAATATATAAGCATAGAAGTGGAGGCAAGCAAGGGGTATGGGTACGTTAATGAGACATGTAGCTGAAGATCACAAAAGAGAGTTAAATATTGCAAAAGGTGGTGGGGATGTTGGTGGGTCAACGCAAACTAGAATGGACCCAGCAACTGGTCACGTAGCGAAAAAGTATAATAAATTGAGGGACAGGGAAGAAATAGCTAAAATGGTAGCTGTGGGTTGTTTGCCTTTTAGTTTTCCTTCTTCTGATGCCTTTATTCGTTATATACAAGCAATTTATAATCCTATGTTTAATGGTATTCCTAGAACTACTTGTCGGTCTGATATTTTTAGACTCCATTCACAATATTGTTTTTATTTATCAACATTGTTAAAAAATATTCAATGTAGATTGTCCCTAACTTCTGATCTTGGTCGTGCTGTAAATAAAAATGATTATTTAACCGTTACTTGTCATTGGATGAATAGTAATTTCGTGATGCAAAAACATATTCTTGCTTTTTTATATGATGAAGATCGTAAACATACTGGACAATTTATTGCTGATTCTATTGTTAAAATTGCCGGATATTATGGTATCGAAAATAAAATTTTATGTATTGCTTTTGATAATGCTTCTAACAACAAGACTGCTATAGCAAAAATAAAATCTACGCTATCTCCGCCCTTGCCTGAAATTTTTCATATTAAGTGTGCATGTCATATATATAATTTAATTGTAAAAGATGGTCTTGACTTTTTTGAGCTTTATATTGAAAAAATTCGTCTTGCCGTTGGTCTTATTCAAGGAAATAATCGTAGATCGAGAATTAGAGAATTTAAAGTTAAATGTCAAGAAAATAGACTTACACCGATTTTGATGCCTGAGGAAATTGATACTAGATGGAATTCTACGTATGAATTTTTAAAAACTTGTTATAAATATAGAATTCCTATTACACTAGCTTTTAACCAACATTGCGGTTCAATGATCTTGTTAAGTTTTTAGAAAAATTTTATGTAGCTACGGTTGAATTTTTCGGTGCTTATTATCCTACTGTTTGTAATATTTTGGCATATATAGCCGATATTTTTGGTTTGCTCAAAGAATATAAAAATAAAGAAGGTTATAAAGAAGCTGTTGGCGCCATGTTTACGAAATTTAAAAAATATTTTTTCCCGATTCCCCCTATTTACTTGGTTGGTGCTATGCTAAATCCGTGCATGAAATATAATCATATGTGTCACTTTAGTACTTTTATTTATACTAACTTAGAAATAAATACTAACCATGATTCTGAACAAGTACAACCTGATTTGTGGACGGCTACGGCTGATGCAAAGGATTACATAGAAAAATTATATAATCACTATGCTGATTTATTTGATTTAGCCGAACCTACAAAATATCACTCCAACTGTCGCTCCTCATCCTCCCGAGGAGCCATCATCTTCTAAAAGGCCGGCACATAGTGGTTTTTCTGATTCGTTTTATGATTTAAATTGTTGAAACAGTGTTGATGAGAGAACTTACACATCAACTTATCGGGAAGAGCTGAAATATTATCTTCGGACGGCACCAGAGGATCGCAGACGACCGATCGACACGTTGGATTGGTGGAGGAGTAATGAAACACAATATCCTGTGCTTTCAAGATTAGCTAGAGATATCTTGAATGTTCCAATGTCAACCGTTGCATCAGAGAGCGCCTTTAGTCAGGGACGACAGCAGCTTGGAGACAACCGACATTCATTGGGAAGCAATGGAATGAATGTTCTAGTTTGCCTCAGAGATTGGATTAGAGCGGAAAGAAGAAACCAAGGAATGGAACTGGAGCCGAGCGACGAGCTGAAACTTGAAGAAATTATGACTTCACGGGAGAACTCAGCAGAATCAAGTCCAATGCATGGTTTTGCCCTCGTTGACTTCGACTATCCTATGCAAGTTCCCATTAATATTAACATGAATGAGTTGGAAAAAATGATGCATAATTTATAGATTTTTCATTCATGTAAATTATAAATTTTGGATCATTCTGCAATCAATAAAATTCCCCAAATTCATTCACTCCTTAGTCCTTGTTTTTTATTTTTTTTCATTTAACGATTTAAAATTTTAAATTGAATTTCTAGTTTTCTACTTTAAATTAAAAACTTACTTCTAATATATTATTAATTTACTACCAAATATTATTAATTTATTA
>NC_061112.1:137265060-137265146 GCF_002878395.1 Capsicum annuum | reverse complement strand
TTTAAGTAGCATATGTTTTGTATATTTGTGCATATATCTTCTATAGAAGTGTATATTTAACGTATACATGTGTATATGTTTTATAA